>NC_041401.2:127875446-128175446 GCF_900747795.2 Erpetoichthys calabaricus
GATCTTTCAGAGGGTTCTCAATTGATGGAGCTATAGATATTAATGAGGTCAATGAAAGTTACATATAACTTTGGTTGTTGCTTCCAGCCTTTCTCATGTATTTGCCAGGTTACAAATATCCATGCAGTTATAGTGCCTTGAGATGGTCTGAAGCCACACTGAGACACAGGAAGGATGTCCTTTAGACGTGGGAGCTAACAGAGATTTTTACAATGGAACAGAGCAGGGTGATGAGGTAGACTGAAAAGACTAATAAATGAAGTAATAAATTATTGCCTTGAATTATTTCATATCATTTGGTTCAATTCAAAAGTGGAATATAGTGTACTGTGGCGGACGGCCGGGGCCCTTGCCTGGCCTGGACGCCTCTTCTGTATATGGTCTGAGGGAAGAGGCATGGACTGATCAGAACTTCCCCCAGGATGCTAGATGGCAGCCCCCCTGGGTGGCAGTAGTGCCTCAGATTCCCGCAGGGCTCCTTGGGAGATAGAGTTCTCTACGACCCTGTTGGGATCCGGGGGTACCACCAGGGGGCGCTGCAGTGGTTCCTGAGCCCATGTGGGCGGTTGTTCCGCCATACCCGGAAGTGCAGCCGGAAATCCATCATCAAGCACCTGGAGCATTTCCGGGTGGGCTATAAAAGGAGCCAGCAGCCACCACTCCAGGAGCCAGAGTCAGGAGGAGGGAGACAAAGCTTGCCGGAGAGGAATGAAGGAGACAAAGAAGGAAAAAGAATTGTGTTTTTGTGCTGTGTTTGTGGGACTGTGTTGTGCCTGTGGGAATGGGGAAGGCTTTGCCCACAGGCAAAGAAAAAGATATAAAAGATTTATTTTTTTTATCAGTGTGCCTCACGTGTCTGTCTGTGTCAGGTCAGGTGCCCATATAGCGCCTTTTGATACAGTATGTATAGTATACACATATAGTATATGTGTATAGACACGGATTCCACCTAATTTTTTGTAGCCTGTGTGCTGGGGAAAAAAATTCTTTACCTTTTCGAAACATGAAATGTGTGCACAATCATTTAACTATTTATTATAATATACTGATTTTTAAAATATATTTTTTAACTAGCAAAATACCCGCGCTTCGCAGCGGAGAAGTAGTGTGTTAAAGAGGTTATGAAAAAGTAAAGGAAACATTTTAAAAATAACGTAACATGATTGTCAATGTAATTGTGTTGTCATTGTTATGAGTGTTGCTGTCATATATATATACATATACACATATACACACACATATACAGATATATTATATATACATATACACATATATTTTTTATATATATATTTTTTATATATATATATATATATATATATATATATATATATATATATATATATATACACATACATACATACATACATACATACATATACACACATAGATGCACTTACAATAACATAGAAATCAATATAAACAACATTAACATCATTATCATATGAGAATATGAAGTAATATATAAGAAGCACATTTCATATAAATATAAATTATTAAACAGTAAAATCTTCTTCTATAATTTGCTACCGTGGCTTTTCGTTGGTCTGTCCAGGATTTTAAATCACCTGTAGCTTGCAAACCGTTTCACCTATTGACTTGAAATGTGGTACACATATAATACGTCACGTCCGCTATCCGCTTTATGGGTGATGATTGTATTACTCTTTTTATGTTTATTTTATTTTAGAATCAACTCCTATCTGCGCACACCAGGGTGGCCGTGGGCAGATGCGTATGGTGTATTCACTCCATGTTATCGTGCATTGCGCTGTCACTGGTATTTTGATAAAAGAATTTGAACAATATATAAGAAGCGTATAAATTATTAAACAGTAAAACATTAACATTTAAGAAGTAAAGTTACATTGAGTACTACTGCAGTGCCTTCGGGTATACCTAATTTTTTCTTTGCCCATTACATGCTTAAATGTATACATTTTTTGGTGTACCTACCCGAGAACACGCGACATATAACCGACCGTGGGAGAAGCATGGATTTTAAACACGCGTTGAGTTCATCTGCTGGTCTCCCTCGTGGAATAACTGGTAATGTTTGACTAAAATCTACAGCGAGTAAAACGACATTACCTCCTTTTTTTTTTTTTACGATCTCTGAGATCTTGCTTTTTTCGGATCAAGGCTTCATAAGCTGTTTTATGTTCCATGGTGTACTTAATAAGTACTAATTATCCCAAACCATCATCTTTGAATGTTGCAAGACTTTCGCCTTGTATGTAGATCGGGGTAATTACATTCATTGCATTCCTAGTCTGAATCACAATCTGATTGTATGGGTGGTTACCTGGCACTGTAGGGTTGCCACCCGTCCTTTAAAATACGGAATCGTGCCGCGTTTGAGAATGAAATTGCGCGTCCCGTTTTGAATCAATACTGGACGGGATGTATCCCGTATTTTTTTTATCATTTTTTTTTAAAGCAGCGTCTCATGCAAATCATCCCACACGCATTTTATGAAGATGCCTCCTTTCCTACTTTTGATTGGGTAATACTTGATGTCATCGTTAGTTTGATTGGTGTTTTTAACTGTCCAGTGAGGAGGGCGTGTCTTTTAAGTACAGTCTGCAAAGTGTTGGCACTGAGATGTGGCGTCAGCGCCATAGTTGAAGCCCCTAACGTTGCGGTCAGCAAGTCGGCTAACATCCGCCATGTGCCGTCTTTCAGTTGCGAGAAGCAGATCATAGAATGGTTGAAACTGTTGCCCCTAACGTTGCGCCACGGCGTGTGGTTCGTTTATACCTCGTGTCTTCTCATTAAACTTTTATCTCGCGAATATGTTATTGCAATCTGCAGCGGGAGCGTTTCTATAAACTTAATTTAAACTTACGTTTTACACCGTGCTTTGTTTCCCTTATGAACATGCTTGTATGCTTAACTTGCTCCGTTCTCAATTGTTTAATTAATTTTTTGCTCTTCGCTGTTTGCGGCTGTTCCTCCATTTCCCCCTACTTCGTTCTTTTATCTCGCGAATATGTTATTGCAATCCTTAACGGGAGCGTTTCAATAAACTGATTGAAAATAGTTTTGCATTTACCTTTTTAGTAAAAGGCGAGCTTTTAAGCCTGAGAAATCACCCCGTAAATGCACACGTTTAATTGGACATGTGTTAATATGTATGGTTACACAGTATTAAAAGACAGTGAACAACGTCAGTTACCTTTCTTCCCGCGTTTGATAAAAGGTGAGCTTTTAAGCCTGAGAAATCACCCCGTAAATGCACACGTTTAATTGCACATGTGTTAATATGTATGCTTACACAGTATTAAAAGACAGTCAAAAATTAACGTCATTTACCTTCGTTCCCGCGTGTGACTCGTGCTGTAAATGTCTTCCTTGTTTTTAGTTCACGTGATTACGTAGGAGGCGTGATGACGCGATACGTGACTCCGCCTCCTCCATTACAGTGTATGGACAAAAAATATGTTCCAGTTATGACCATTACGCTTTGAATTTCGAAATGAAACCTGCCTAACTTTTGTAAGTAAGCTGTAAGGAATGAGCCTGCCAAATTTCAGCCTTCTACCTACACGGGAAGTTGGAGAATTAGTGATGAGTGAGTCAGTGAGTGAGTCAGTCAGTCAGTCAGTGAGGGCTTTGCCTTTTATTAGTATAGATTTGCATTGAAATAAGTTTACATCTGATTTTAAGCATAACTTTTTCAAATAATCTGAAAAAAGCAGCTGTGGTATCATTTAGCAATACATTATGTTTAAGACAATCTTTTAGTAACAGAAAGGTATAGAAGACCTGCAAAATTAGTTTAGTTTGTTACTTTATTTCCATATGTCAGAAAAAAATTGCATTTTTGTATTTGCCTCAACAAATAAAGATATATACAAAAAATATACACAATTCTATTATAAAATTACTACTACAGATTAGTACATAAATAGTAGATAAGTAGTAAAAAGGATGTTCAAACTAAAAAAATAAAAATACAAAATATCATGTGTATTTCAAATTCAAATGTAAAATAGAAACCTAAAGTATAGAGTAAGGTACATTAAAGACACGATCTAGAGAAAGTTTAGTAGATTTCAATTTTTCCAGACTATTCGCTCTGGTGATCACAGGGAGAAAATGTCAATATCTTGTAATCTGTCCATCACCTGTTTACCTTTTATAAATTAATTTTTCTTTGTGATCAATCACTTATTGAGATTAAGATATGATACATAGTAATGTAAAAAAAACATACAATTACAGATAAAGAGAAAAGGAAAAATGCAAAACAGATATTCAACAAATCATAATATTAAGGATGTTAGACATTAGGGATAGAGAGATCATAAACATACTCCCATCCCACTCCAAGAAGAATCCATGGCCACAACCCTAAGATGCCCATTCACCTGGGGCCACAAAACCACCAATCATCCATAACAAGCAAATCAGAAAAGAAGGAAAACCCTAAGCACTGCACAGCTAGCCTTTGATGTTTTAGCAGTAGCCTCCCTCTTTTGCTGTTAATAATTATCCTTAATGCTGTTTTCTTCTGCCCCATTAATTCTTGAAGCCAAGCCTTCCAAAGGTGTCAAATTGTAAAATGAAAACTGTCAGTTTCCAAAAGATTCATTATTTTGATCTCTCCATCAACATACTAACTAAGTTTTAAAGAAACAGAAGCAATGGAAATAACCCATTTGTGTAGCTGAGATAATGAAAGGCAAATAGAGAAATTTTAAATAATCAATAATTGTGGTGATACTGGTATTTGAATATCTAAAATTGAGGCCAAGGAACAGAGCAACATCCATCCATCCATCCATTATCCAACCCACTATATCCTAACTACAGGGTCACGGGGGTCTGCTGAAGCCAATCCCAGCCAAGACAGGGCGCAAGGCAGGAAATAAACCCTGGGCAGGGTGCCAGCTCACCACAGGGCACACACACACACACACACACACACCAAGCACACACTAGGGACAAATTAGAATCTCCAATGCACCTAACCTGCATGTCTTTGGACCGCGGGAGGAAACCAGAATACTCAGAGGAAACCCACGCAGATACAGGGAGAATATGCAAACTCCACGCAGAGAGGACCTGGGAAGTGAACCCGGGTCTCCTAACTGCGAGGCAGCAGCGCTACCCACTGCACCACTGTGCCGCCCTGAACTAGGAACAAGATTCCACAATTCCACCACCTAGAAGCATTCCCAAAAGCTATACAGAAACATACCAGGTACCTTAGATGGGAGAAAGTTACATTCAAGAGGATTTACCTAACAGTAGTCCTGCTGAAGCCAGAAAAACAGTATAATATATATACTTGGAGACAACCATGAGTGAATTTTGCTTAAAACTGGGTGAGAATAATAAGATGCTCACTGAGTTTCACATATCTAAACCAATCCAACATCTCATGAAGGCTGCACTCAAAGTAGAGGTGATGATTTGAACTGCAATGATCAGAGATGCCCTTTTTGGAGCAAACTTACGTTTACAAAGAAAAATCTACAGTTGAAAAGTCTTCAAAAAAAAACCTATTAGACATATAAATGTGTTACATGTGCAGAGTGCACATTTTAAAAATAAACATAACCTGATGCTAGGGAAAAAACTCTCTGTAATATCAGATTATACATTTTTATTCACTGAATCAATAGATGAATAGTAAAACTGAATGATATGTTGTCACAGGTGCTGTGTGTGCTCCGTGTAGTTCAGCGTTATGATGATAGTGTTGAAGTCAATGTAAGCTTGAAAGAACTGGCAACTATGTTCATGAAAATATGAGCTTAAAATAAAACATGTACTTTCTGACTGCACACCTAAATGAGTAACTAAAGAAATTTAGCATTACTGTCTAGATGGAAATGCAAACATGTCATGACAAAATAGCTGCAGCGTTTTAACAAGTTGTATATCTATGGACCATAAAGTTTATCTCAGCTCTATTTGCTGCTGTTATGCCATATAGTGATGCAATAATTAATATGACAGAAAGATATTGCAGCATACAGAAGCACTTCTTAAACGTGTATAACTCAGTAGCTGCAGTGGTCTGTCTGTCTGTCTGTTTCCACAGTCACAAAAATTTTGCTTCAGTTGCCTTGTGCTACTGAACTACTGAATGGATAACACCAATGTTAGGTTTTCTTTTCTCTCAGCATGAAATATTTTCTTTAGTATCCTGGCAGCATGAGACTAACCCTGCCATAGTTTAAAAATAAGCTTATACAATGCTGTGGATCATTCTAATAAATTCAAAGTCATAATTTGAACTTGTGAAAACACTCTGATTCTCCTTGTTCTCATTTATATTTTGGATGAAATTATCCAAATATTTAATACCCAGTATACCTTGTTAATATTGCCTTTTCTCTTTTCTTCTAAGCTTTTAAAGTAAAATTTTAAATACCTCTTAATGAATATGGGTTTATTTTGAGGTGCTTACATATACAGTATTTATGTATACACGTGTTACTAGAAAAAAAGAATGTTTTAATAAACAAAGCTTCCATTCATCTTTCAAGAGACATGGTGGCACAGTGCTTACAGCTGCTGCCTTATAGCTCTAGAATTCTAGGGTGAAACCCTATGATAGTCTCTGTGAACTTTGCATGAACTCCTTGTTTCTGTGTGGTACTTCTCTGTTTACTCCCCCTTCCTCCCATATCACATAGAAATAATGTAGTGTGTAGTCAATATCATCTTCTAAATAGTATGTCAATAAGATTGGTGCTTTTGTCCCTTGACAAGAAAAATATTTTGTATATTTTGTAATATCATTGAAGCATAAAAGTCAAACCTTTTAATTTTTATCTCTGCAGGAAACTATTTGTTTTGTGCTGGACAAAGAATGTAGCAACAGTACAGGACATATTACAATGCCACAACAAAGAGAAATTACTAAACAAATGTCAGCACTGCTGACTCAGCAGTATCAAATAAATGCATAAATACATTTCAGATATAAACATACAACATCAGACAGAACATACAATATTCACATAATACAAATACATATAAGTCAGAAGTAAAAACTAAATTGGGCAGATGCATGTGCAATGGGGTCTTGGTCACATTTCAGGGAGAGGACTGTATGAAAGTTAACAGTTTAACAGTCTTGTGACATAGAATTGAATTCTATTATATAACTTGCTGGTAGGTGGAGGGCAAACAGTTTACTACTGGGATGAGTTAGGCCTGTGATGATGGAAAATGGTTTCTTCTAACATTTATTTCTCTTGGTACACGTCTTATATGAATGTAGCTTAGATCTAATGAAAAGCTTGACCACTTTAAGCACATATTACACGATTTCATAGACTGCCACTGTATAGTTGTTATGCCAGTAAGAGATGTTGCTAGTTAGTTTACTGTTCATGGTGTATCCGTTGAAATTTATGAGAATCAAGGAAAAACAGGCTGACTGTCTTTAGCTTTCTCAAATGTTAAAGTCATGGATAAGCCTTTTTAACAAGGTATGTAGTGCTGAGAGATCATGACAGATACTCGGTGATGCCAACCCCAAAGAAAATAAAGTGACTCTCACTCTTTCACATCTACCCCATTAACTTCAGTAGGCTTATAACCTTCTCCAGATTTCTTGATGTCTGCATTTAACTCCATGGTTTTGCTGATGTTGTTGGACAGATTGATTTCCCTGCACTATTCAGTACGAAGTAGTTACTTTCACCTTATAAACTCTCGTCATTTTTAATGATCATTTGTGACTGTATATTTGGTATATTTCCTTCTCTTGTGTGTGCCATTCTTTTTCTTTTCTTTTTGATTTTTGTAAGGGATGATGGTGGACTTCATTTTTTATGGCAAGTGAATATGAATTTACAATGGTGTAAAAACAACCTTTAAAAAAAAGCATCCTAATGAGAATAATGCATCTGTACAAAGTCCCAGAAACATAATTTAATTTTACAAAAGCAACACTTCATGAGATTCAAGTGCAGAGATGAATTTCGCAGTGTTCAAAAGCCTAATTGGAAAAAGAAAATATGAAAAAGAACAGAGTTGCTAATTAACCAGATAGTTTTTATTTTACCATTATGAAAAAATGCAGTCATTTATAACTGTTCAATATATTCTTATGCAACATAAGTAATTTCCCTCCACTGAATAAAAATTATTGCCAGCAACATTTTTAATTTTCGTGTCTTGGTTTGATGGAAAACTAGAAGATATTGTCATGCATACTGGGGCTCTCAGCATTTGCAACAGACAGATCTTTGTAGTCAGCATCCAGTGGTCAGCTGATGATGTCAGTGATGAAGAGCTGCAAATCCGCTACAACTCGGCTTTCATTTGGAGAGAGTGAGCTGCTTTGGATCCTCAAATGTTGTGTGATGCAGTGGGCTACATAAAAATGGAAAGTATATTATCTGCTGGCTTTGCAAACCTCTAGTGATCAGAACTGCAGAAAAGTGGCAATGTGCTAATTTCTGTAAAGTATATGAAGTTTAATAATTCTTTGCTCTTTTTTATGTAGAATTTTGTAATGGCAAATGAAATTATTACATGGTGTATATAAATTCCCCTTTTCAATGCCACATATATTCAATTTAACTGCAACTTTATAAAAAAGGAGACAAATGCAAATAAGACTTTCAGTGTAGATGTACTAGCTACATTACAGTACCATTAATACTAAACTCATGTACTTAGATGTGCTGACTCCAGTTCCAGTGTTTCAGAAGGACCTAAAATCCACCTCTTTTAACTTTATATAATTATGAACCCTGGCTTCATAAAAGTTGCTGATATGATACTGTATCAATCTTTTTGCCTTTATATTAAATGTATTTAGTTTTAATTGTCTTTGTATAATGTTTACAACATTTTATTCATAGAATAAACTTCAAGATATAGTGCCTTATGAAAAAACTAAATATGACATCCATGGTTTATTGTATTTATGGGTGCTTCACATTTTGATTTATTTAGTCTCATATTTACAATAAACAAAATGTTCTGGAAATGTGGGTGAGTTAGTAGCACTCAGTCAATCACCTTTATGAATACAAATAAGTAAAACCTACACTACTGTTAACTTTTCAAATTGCAGACAGAGTAGGGGCCATTTCCATAAAATAGTGATAGATATGCAAAATTCTGAAGAAAGGTAAACTTTGCTCAGTCATTATACAGTTTATATTACCTTATGCTGAGTATTAGGTTGGCTAAGGAGATTACAGCAGCAAAGTAGCAGTGGTTGTAAACAGGCAGAGAAATACAGTACATGATTTTATGCTGCTAGCTAGAATTGGAATCCCCTGAATGGAGAACTACAATTACATCCTTGTCCTATAAAGTATACTTTTTTAATATCTTTCCAAAGTTTCTTTCATAAATAATCCCGAAAGGAGTCATACGCTGGATCAGCCAGCAGGATCCGAACCAAAGCAAAGGTGGAACATTACAAAATGAAAACTAGAAGTGAATTTGAGTTGAACCATGTGCTTGCCATTACAGTCACTGTAGCAAGTGTGAAAGCTACAGAGACATACAGCTCCCCAAACCCGGACACAGACAGGCACAGGGACACACAAGTGCAAAGCACAACAGAGTTTATTTCTCCCTGGGACAGCTCTATTTTCTGCTCCCCACTTCAGAGCACAGTACACAATTATCCAGCACAACACTGCTCAGTCCCTTCTCTTTTTCTTCTTTCATTCTCTCTCTCTCTCTTCTCTGCCGCCTCCACTCCTCTTCCAGGAAGCTTTGTCCTCCACCTCTCAACTCTGGCTCCTCAAACAGAGTGAGGCAGCTCCTTTTATAGAGCACCCGGAAGTGTTCCAGGTGCTCTCTGGTCCTCTTCCTGTAGCACTTCAGGGTGTGGGGTGGAAGTACTGTAAGGCCACCTGGAAGTGCTCTAGGTGCTCCCGAATCCTCTTGTAGCAGCACTTCCGGTTGTGGCATGGGCCATGGGGCCCAGCAGGGTTGAGCTTCTAAGCTCCAAAGCCATGGTCAGGGGGGTAATCCAGGGGGGTTGCCCTCTCGTGTTCCGGGGGACGTATTACCGTGAAAATGTCCTCTCCCCAGGTCCTTCCATCACAGGGGCATCCTGGCCGGGCAAGGGCCCCAGCCATCCGCCACACAATAAAGGCCAATACAGCATAAACAACATAAGAAACCTGAATTTGAAGAAAAAATTAAGTATATGTTTCTTTGAGAGTACAATAAAATTCACTTGAAATGTACTTTAGATATTTTTTTCTCTGCCACTAGAGGGCATAAACATGCAATTTATTTGGATATTTTTTTTCTCTGCAGCTAGAGGCCGTAAACATGCAATTTTTGTTAGATGTGTCTCATCTTGTGAAATAAAAACTTAAGCATGATTAAACATTAAAACTAATTGTTTGTTCACACTTAGTTTTGAGATATAAAGTATATCTGTGAAATATTCGAAAAACATACAAGTACAATCAGATATAGAAAAGTATCTACAAAAGAGAACGATAGCATAACACTGCACTATCACTACACTGCGTTAAAAACATATAAGGCTAAAACATATAATTTCCTATTATATAATTAAGTGACTTCAAAAGGTATAAATAAGGACACAAGTGCCACTCAAACCTGTATAAGTCAATCACTTTAACCATCACTTCAAAAAGCCAGCATTATAAATGATCAATTCAATAAGGTTATTAAATATAAAGTTAAGTGCAGAATAAATAGTAAATGCATTGAGGATCAGCGTCCTACAAATATAAAGACAGTGTGCTTATTTTACTCTTATTGCAGACAGCCAAATAAACTGCAGGAGATAAACACCAGGCCATTTTCTGATCTTTTTCAAATGTACACTGAGGCTCATTTTCAGCAATGAGGACTGAAATCAAAAAGCAGAGGGCACTTCCAGTGCCTGTCAATCATAACCCTCTGCTAATGTAAAGCTACATTTTCAAATGGCATTCCTGCAACTGTGGTGACCTCATCAATATTCTCAACAGTTTGGCTTTTCAGACAATATCCAGACTGTCAGAAGCATTGGAACACTTCACTTTAGATAGAGTATAAAGTCATACAGTAGCAAGTGGTGTATAAACAGGGGTAAGGAGTACATCATGTAAGATGGTTGTGTTTTAAATACATTTAAGTCATGTACTGTATTTTCATTCATTTTTGCTTATATTAGTACCAAAGGATGATGACCTGTTGCATGTTGATCGGATATTCAAGAATTTCATTGTACTCTGTATACATGACAATCATACTCTACTTCTTCTACTACTACTACTACTACTACTACTATTACTACTACTACTACTACTACTACTATTACTACTACTGCTGCTGCTGCTGCTGCTACTACTACTACTACTACTACTATTACTAGCCAGTGAAGAAGAGCTAAGTATTATCACCAGTTTCTTGCATGAATAAGTTTACTTGCCTCATAAACTACACCTATTTCACTTGGTTATTATAGTGCTGTATACATCCCACATTTACCAGCCTGAGTAAATATTTAATCTACTGGATACTTCCAGTGTTCTGTATAAAATATGTACAGTATCTTAATTTCATCATCTTGTGAAGCATGCATTGAACATACATGCAGTTGCTTTTATAAGGGTTTTTTCTTCAGTTCACCTTAACCAGTAACAATGTTTAAGGATTTAGAGTTATAATCTATGATATGTGATTTAATTTATGACAATAGTAGCTGTTAAATTCATGAAACTCATTTTATATTGACTCCCTAGAACTCACCTGAGGCTGTCAATATTTTCCATTTGAATCTAAGAACTGTACATTATACAAATTGGGAAAAAAAATATAGACTTAACTTTTCATATACTTATCTGCCCTTTTTGTAGCCTTCAGGATAAAAATAAATAATATCTACTACTGATATGTATTTTTATCAGCCTATTTTTGCTTTCTGACTGGAAGGACATGACTTTTGCTGAGACTTTTTTTAGCGGCACATACTGGTTTGAGTCTCACTTGTCCATAAATAATAAATTGCACAGCTGTTAAAATGTATACCAACACACAGATAATTAATATATGTAGTATATATGGTGATTGTGTCACAAGTGGAATGAGAATGAGCTAAATCAATAATTATAATAGGGGAGTAATGGGTATTTTTAGCAATGGAGAAGTGTATGAATAATGTTATCAAAGTAACAGGTTGTGATAGTCCATAAATAGTACTCACTATAGCTAAGTACGCTTCTAAAATCTATGGCTTCTTTACAAGAGAAACAACAGGCTTATCTGCTCAACCATTTTTTATGTCAGAGACTAGTATGTTCGTCCATTTAATGTAGTCATATTTAATTTAACAGCTTATTTGTATGTACATTTTTTAATTAAAGTAGTAATAAGGTTAATTACTGTATTTAGGGCTTCTCAAACTGCATGCTACCTGTTCAAAGTGCTTACTACTTTGTAGTAAGTGCTATGCATGAAATGCTCCAACCTGATCCTTTTCAACTATTGCAAATATTACAACTGTTTCACATATGATACATACAATATCATTTCACTGTTAAATACATATCTTTAAATTAGTGTACAGCTCTAACCTATGCAGGTTTTCATGATACTTGCTTCTTCAACAAGAGCTACCCAAAACCAAAATTCAAGGAAAAGACTTACCATTGAATATCTTAATTACAACTCTCACAATGAAGTACTTATAACTTAATACTAATAATGTAAAAATGCTGGTTTTCAATCAATGATACTTTATTGTAAATAGCAGAACTTAAGGTATGATTTTACAAAATGTGTTGAGGAAAAAAATCACTTGATTAAAAGTAATGGATACACGACTCCATAGTATCCAGTGTCAGATTCTCATTTGTGTCTGTACATTCTACATCTTTGCCACCTTTGTTGCACATACTATACATATGTACAGTAGATATATACACATATAGGCTGCGTATATTGAGTGTCTGTGTGTATATATAAAATACATATACATTGCATGTTACATTAAACACATACGCGTGCACATATAGAGTTTCACTTTTACAGTTCACTGCCAAACAATATCTTACAATGCATGTTGTTTCAACAATATTTGGTGGCTAAATTTCCTGTGAAGGAGAAAATTACTTCAGCTGACATTGTTACACAGTTTCAGAACACACATGGTGACACCTTCATGGGTGCTAGCAGTGTCAGGCAATATATAAATACTTTAAAGAGGAACACAGACATCACTGTCAGTCCTGTAGTGGTTGCCAACAAACTGACTCTATTTAGACTAACACAGAAAAGAAACAAAATTAGGAAGAATAAACATGTGACAAACAGAATTGATAGCAGAGAATAGGGGAACCAAACAGTCACAAGAAACTGAGTCCATTAAAACAGGAAAAACAGAATTTTCTTATTAGACATTTTTTAATCTACACAATGAACATATGACTGAAGCAGGTGTAGTTAGGCTTCATACAGTTTTGAGGTAACATATGAAATTTCTATTTACCATATTGTATATTTCAGTATTCCATGGTACTTCTTAGTAATTTTAATATGCTCATAACTTTAATGAAGTTACAAAGCCTTAATGTTATGTTTCTATTCTTCACTTATATATATATATATATATATATATATACCGTATATATATACATATATATATATATATATATATATATATATATATATATATATATATATATATATATATATATATATATATATATATATATATATATATATACTAGCAAAATACACGCGCTTCGCAGCGGAGAAGTAGTGTGTTAAAGAGGTTATGTAAACATATATATACATATACATCCATCTATCCATCCATTATCCAACCCGCTGAATCCGAACACAGGGTCACAGGGGTCTGCTGGAGCCAATCCCAGCCAACACAGGGCACAAGGCAGGGAGCCAATCCTGGGCAGGGTGCCAACCCACCGCAGGACACACACAAACACACCCACACACCAAGCACACACTAGGGCCAATTTAGAATCGCCAATCCACCTAACCTGCATGTCTTTGGGAGGAAACCGGAGCGCCCGGAGGAAACCCACGCAGACACGGGGAGAACATGCAAACTCCACGCAGGGAGGACCCGGGAAGCGAACCCAGGTCCCCAGGTCTCCCAACCGCGAGGCAGCAGCGCTACCCACAGCGCCACCGTGCCGCCCTACATATACATATATACATATATATACATATCCACATATACACATATCTACATATACATATATACATATATATATATACATATACACATCCACATATATATACATATATATATATACGCATATCAACATATATATACACATACATATACACACATACATAAACACACACATATACATATATACATATATACATACATACATAGTGCGTTGTAACAAGGGCTGTGATTGTTACATGGGAGGGAGACGACAAATCACAGCTTCCCGCTTTCTAATCGGGCCTGTGATTGGTGCTTTGACTGATGCCTAGATCCCACAGTATGTCCCCTTAGGAGAGGCGTTAGGCAAGTGTAATTGAATAGTGGTGCTGCAAGTTTAGCTTTACACCTGTTTTTAAGGCTTATTGACTGAAAGGGGCTTTCATGAAAAAACTTAGGGCTTTGCTACAGGATACACCCTCCACAAGTTAAGGAAGTAAAAATAAAGGTATACATTTCTGTTTTATTTAAACCTTTTAAGTTTGTATGCGGACGGCATGGTGGCGCAGTGAAAGGTGCCAGTTAGGAGACCCGGGTTCGCTTCCCTGCGTGGAGTTTGAATGTTCTCCCCGTGTCTGTCTGGGTTTCCTCCGGGTACTCCGGTTTCCTCCCACAGTCCAAAGACATGCAGGTTAGGTGCATTGGCGATTCTAAATTGTCCCTGGTGTGTGGGTGTGTGTGGGTGTGTGCGCCCTGCGGTGGGCTGGCACCTTGCCCGGGGTTTGTTTCCTGCCTTGTGCCCTGTGTTGGCAGGGATTGGCTCCTGTATTTAGGATATAGCGGGTTGGATAATGGATGGATGGACATTTGTATGCATAGCCCCATTTGCCCATTTTCGTTTTTTTTCTTTCTTCAGTAATATTTCCGCAAACCCGGAGCTTGTCAGTTCAAACCTGGTACTGACACCACTGTGTGACCCTGAGGAAGTCACTTCACCTGCCTGTGCTGCAAAAAACAAAAGTAATGTAACAAATTGTACCTCAGATGTTGCAAGTTGCTGGAATAAAGGCATAAGTAAAATAGATAAATATGTATTATACACATAGGAACTATTCATTTATTTTCAATTAAGTCATCTGCAGCAAACCTTTATAAATGAGGGTTTCTCCTTTTTAGATAGTGCAAACTGTTTCTTCTTCATTGAGGTTTTCTCTTGGAGAGCTTTTTTCATTTCATTGAAAATTAAATCAGCAGCTGCCAAAATATGTAGCTTTCTTATTAATTTTTCAACATTGTGTAAAATAACTTTATAAAGTAAAATAAAAGGTTTAAATACTGGTTATCCTTTTACACTAAAATATTACTAAAGAAATACAAAAAAAGTAAAATGCATATGTTGTTTTTCCTTAAGGAGATTAAATATTACTGAAGAAAGAAAAAAAAACTAAAACAGCCAAATGGGGCTATGCATACGAACTTAAAAGGTTTAAATAAAACAGAAATATATACTTTTATTTTTACCTCCTTAACTTGTGGAGGGTGTATCCTGTAGCAAAGCCCTAACTTTTTTCGTGAAAGCCCGTTTCAGTCAATAAGTCTTAAAAACAGGTGTAAAGATATTGACAATAAGCTACGCAAACCCACCAAGACATGGAATCATTTAAATCAAGTATCATTACATCTTCCTTTCTTAAAGAGAAGTAAGGCAGTACGTATAAGCTTAGTAATGTTATACATTTCAAATACTACTTTGATAAACTTTATCACTTCAAACAACTGAACTATCCAGAACATTTCAGGCATACATCCAGCATTCAAACTATGTATAAAAAGCACAACTGTTAAAGGAATTCAGCATTTCTTAATTGAAAATGTTCCTTTAATCCTCAACATGTCTCAATGAATCGTTCTGGTGGTTTTACTTGACGTTTTGATCTTCTGGTTAATTGTGTTTGCAGTTGAGATGTTCTTTCCTGATTTATACTTGTTTTCTCGTTAATATTTGTTTCGCTGGTGTTAGTGTTCTGATTAGAGGTTATTGGTCCTTTGATGTCTCGACGGTTTCTTCTTAGAACAGCTCCTATTACGCAATTCCGTCACATACTGGTCTATTGTTTCGCCGCTTTTCTGGAAACATGTAAAGAACTTGTGCCGCTCAAACGTCACATTGCGCTTTGGGTTGCAATACGTTTCGAATTTTTCAACTATTTTGTTCAATTTCATATTGTCTCCATCTTCTTCAAACTGAAAATTGTTATACACCTCTAGCGCCTCTTCGCCAGTTACATGTAGAAGCATAGACGCTTTCATTTTTTCACTTTTCCTATCTGCTTCAATCGCAGCAAGATACAACTCGAATCTCTGTTTAAATCTTTTCCAATTTTCAGCTACATTTCCCTTTAACTGGAGATTTGGTGGGTGACTTTAGAGACATTTACTGTACATGTTACTACTCGTTCTTTAGTTCATGCCCATTCTCCTACTTGCATCGATATTCACAGGCATTACTAATCATTCTGTAAGTATCCCTTAATAGACCTTACTAATCAACTATCATTACAAAATCCAATGTGGTTTGTGCCCTTCAGAATGAAAACAGTTTGCATTTACTTTTTTAATAAAAGGCGAGCTTCTAAGCCTGAGAAATCACCCCGTAAATGCACACGTTTAATTGCACATGTGTTAATATGTATGCTTACACAGTATTAAACCCACCAAGACATGGAATCGTTTAAATCAAGGCGCTGCGCTACCTTCTTCCAGATCGGCCCCAAGGCGTTTCACGTGATTACATAGGAGGCATGATGACGCGATATGCGACTCCGCCCCCGTCCATTACAGTATATGGACAAAAAAGAGGTTCCACTTATGACCGTTACGCTTTGAATTTCGAAATGAAACCTGGCTAACTTTTGTAAGTAAGCTGTAAGGAATGAGCCTGCCAAATTTCAGCCTTCCACCTACACGGGAAGTTGGAGAATTAGTGATGAGTGAGTGAGTGAGTGAGTAAGTGAGTCAGTCAGTCAGTCAGTCAGTCAGTGAGGGCTTTGCCTTTTATTAGTATAGATATATATATATATATATATATATATATATATATATATATATATATATAGTGAAAGAATGAGTCTCAACACACTGAAAAAGGTTTGGGGCAGCCTCCCGTATATTGTTCCTGGCTGCAAAAGATTTAAAATTTAGCACAATGATGTTGCTTGTTTGAGTTCCTAGAATGAACTGAACTGATCTGTCAGAAGGGAGGTTTTATATGCTGGAAACTGGAAGTGATGTCATTAGACCGGAATAGCAAGTGATGTCTGTCTGGGCGCCGGAACAGGAAGTGATGTCCGTCTGGGCGCCGGAACAGGAAGTGACGTCCTTCTGGGCGCCGGAACAGGAAGTGTTGTTAAACCAGGCAGGTTTTCCCATATTTGGCCTGCAGAAATAACAGGAAAGGGTTTAGAGCACCCCGCCACCCCCTGGCCTGGCGGATGATTACCTTCACTTGGACCACTCAATTCGCTCCTAGTTGCACGTGTGTGACATATATATACTGTATATATACTGTGTATATATATATATATATATATATATACTAGCTGAAATGAAATACCCGGTGTTGCCTGGGAGGAAAATAAAGTGTTTTTTTTAATTGTTTGATAAAAATATAATTAAATAAAGCAGAACTTTCAAAATAAAAATAAATTAACAAGCAATGACGACTCACTAATGTGCTTGTCTTGCGGTCTTTTATGTATGTTATCATCCAGTTGATGCTCGGAACCGGCCAACTCTATTTAATTTCAAAAGCAACAGGGGTGCGGTGATGCTCAAACATAAAGAATGCTGGCAGTCACCTCCAGTTCGCCCGCTAGTGGTTGTTCCGAGTGTCAACTGGATGATAACATTCATACAAGACCGCAAGATCCCCTCCACCCTACCCAGAAGGGGCTGGGTTAGGGTTGATTTCACCCTACTGTATTTTTAGGCGACCAATGAGAAACATGTGAACCAAGTTTCATGAATATCGGTCCAGCCCTTTCAGAAGTGATGGTGGAACATACATACTGTACATACACACACACATACATTGACTTTTATATATATAGATACTGTATATTTTCTCTGTTTTTAGAATGAGAATAACCATTCACTATTTTTCCCTTTTGCAGTTGTACGCTGATGCATCCATTCATCAACTCCTAATAAATTCTCCATCTGGTTAAGCAAAGATCCTAGCAGCTATTCTGCAGTAGGAACTTGGAATTGCATGTTTATATTACCAGTCAGCAAAAGAAAGTTTCTGAAACAGGTTTACAGTATATGATACAGTGGCTCCAGTAACATTGCGTATGTTCTCTTCTCATTTCTGACTCCGTCAGAGCAAAATTTGTCAGGTATGAACGAGACCACAGTTAACATCTCATGCTTGGCAATCAGAAGATTAGGAAGATGTATCATGTCATGGAATAAAAGGCAATTCAGCAGGATATCTGAAAACATGTGCCATAAGAAGCCATGAGTGTGCAACAAAAGGATTAACTGCAGAGACCTCAACTTATTTTAAGGAGCATGAAGATGAAATTGTGGCCAAGTGGCCAGGATGCAGGACACAACAAATGTCCTTCTTTGGTCCCTACATAAAACCAACTGTATGGGTCGCAAATGGGTCATCTGGCCTCTAGTTATGAAGAATATATTTTATGTAATATTATGTAATTGAATTATAACTACAATATGTACTTATAAAGTGCCTAGGATGGTGTGATATAATGTGAAAAAAAAACTTTATTGGCAATAGAAATAATGATTAAATACTCTTGTCATTCATTACATTGTATTAATTAACTGTTTCTCATTTCTATTCACTTTCTCTTATGGCTTTTAGTATATTTGCTCTAACCTTCGAATTAAACCTCAAAACAGATATGTCATCAAAAAAAACCCCAATACTTTAAGAACCTAACTAAAAACATGTGAAATTGCACAGGTGGTGAACCAGCTGAGGGTAGGGAAGGCTGCAGGGATCTGTGGTATCTGGGGTGAACTTATCCAGGCTGGTGGAAAGTCTGTCCTCCTGGCATTGTAAGCAATCTTTGCTTCCATTTGGGAGACAGGTGTCATCCCCAACTGACTGGAAAACGGGACTTGTCACCCATATCTGGAAAGGGAAGGGTGATCACTTGGATTGCAGCAACTACATGGGGATAACACTGCTCAGTGTTATCGGTGCCAGGTAAGGTCCTTGCTTGGGTCATCCTCAATAGGATCCGTGATCACTTGCTCACCTACTAGCAACCAGAGCAGTCTGGTTTTACACATAAGAAGTCTACCATTGACCGCCTCCTGCCACTGAGAGTTATCATGGAGCACAAACATGAATATCGGCAGAGTTTCTTTGCTGCTTTTGTCGATTTTCGTAAAGCATACTACTCAGTTGATCGAGCTGCCCTGTGGAATATTCTGGGGCTTCACAGGATCCCCTCAAAGTTGTTGGATATCACGGCTGGCCTGTACAATGGTACTGTCTGTGCTGTGCAGAGTGGAGGCAGAACCTCTGTGTTTTTACCAGTTGATTCTGTAGTTCATCAGGGGTGTGTTCTTGCTCCTATTCTGTTTAATGCATGCGTGGACTGGGTATTGAGTCGTGGGTGTCCAGCGGCTGTGGGGCATCTGTTGGTGAAGGGAAATTAACTGATGTTGACTTTGCTGACGATGCTGTGATGTTCACAGTGTCAATGGAGGCTCTGATCGGTGCTCTAGAGAGACTGAGCGAGGAGTCAGAGTGTCTGGGCTTGAGAGTGTCTAGGATAAAAACCAAGATCCAGGCCTTTAATGACCTCTTCGGCACAACCATCAGCAGTGTGTCTGTCTGCCAAGAGAGTGTTGTCCTTGTTGAGAGGTTTATTTACCTCAGCAGCAACATTCATGTCTCTGGTGAATCTTCCTATGGAGTCAGTAGACGGATTGGGAGAACATGCGGGGTCATGAGGTCGCTGGTAAGGGGTGTGTGGCGCTTCCAATATCTTTGTAAAAAGATGAAGGTCCAAGTCTTTAGAGTCCTGGTGCTTCCTGTCTTGCTATATGGTTGCGAGACATGGACGCTATCCAGTGACCTGAGACGAAGACTGGACTCCTTCAGTACTGTGTCTCTTCTGAGAATCCTTGGGTGCCGCTGGTTTGGCTTTGTGCCGAATATGCGGTTGCTCATGGAGTCCCAAATGACGCACATTACCTGCATTGTGATGGAGTGTCAGTTACGGCACTACAGCCAAGTGGTGTGATTCCTCAAGAGTGATCCGGCTTGCAGGATCCTCATTGCCGAGGACCCGAGTGGCTGGACCAGGCCAAGGGGACGCCCACATAACACCTGACTGTGGCAGATAGATGGTCATTTCTGGAAGGAGGGACTGGACCACGTGTCCGGCTAGGAGGTTGCCAACCAGGATCCCGAGCTGTTTTGTTGTGTGGTGGGTGCAGCAATGAGTTGTACCAGTGCATGCTCCCCAACCCGACCTGACATGTGTATGTGCATTACACAGTATATGTATATGTTACATGGTGCTACACATTATTATGCAAGTTTATTTAATTGCATCTTATTTTCTCTTTTGAGTAAAATATTTGTAAATGTTTACATTGTTCTGGGCTTGCAAATAAAACTATGAAAATAAATGGAACTACTCTGAATATGTCCTCTTGTGTTTTTCAGATAGGGAAGTCATAAGTTTCATCCCAAGGTAATTATTTAAGGTAAGCATGACAGGTAGTTGTATTCATTAATCATGGCATCGTTGACAAGCACATGCAAGTAAGAATTTCCCTGTGCTCTGCGCATGTGACAATGATGACCATGTAAACCTTAAAATATCTTTTCACCTTTACGTCGTTATTATGCTTCAGGCAAGTGCAACCCATGTGTTTAATTTCCCTTGTCCTTGAACCAAAAAAATGGTGAAACTACACATACTGTATTTACCCTTCATTATAACAATCAAAGAAACCTTTATTATTTAAATATGGCACATATGCGCAAACACATATATCACGAAACGCTTCAGATGAAAAGGGGAAAATATAGCGCAGTATGAACAGCAAAACTAAAAACTATGCCGTGTAATGAATGATAATAAAGGGAACTAACCTTAGCAAAGTTGGGCTAATACGCGTTCGGGCGAAGGACACTATAAAACCACTAATCTAGCTAACATTTTCGAGAATTTGAAACACAAATCGACGCAGCCAAATTCCTTCCGAGCCTCCTGAACCGTGACGTTAGTTTTAAAAGCTCAACACGTGCAGTTCGCGCCGGCTCCCCGGTCACGTGTTCAAGAAAAGGTGGGGCCAATTGGAAAAGCAGGCAGGGCCTTTTAGGGCTTAATCCACAATCGCATGTGAATGTCTATGGAGAAGCGTGCGTGTGGCTTTGGATACAAGAGTCTTTGAGCAGAGTGCCAGCAGCCGTGGGCACAGCTAATAAAGTTACGGCTTTTTCGACATAAGAGGTGTAGTAGTGTGTCAGATTCTTTGGAAGGAACGAACGGTTGTGTTCACGGACAGAGACGAAAGGAAACTCATCCCGGGTCAGTTATTGACAGCCGTGCGCTTGCTTGCAGATTTATTGTCTGCTTCTGAGGCTTAGACTCGGTCGGGATGCCCCACCACCGCGATGGTGGACATTTTATATTTGTGTCTTATCTTTGTTTAGCAACATCTTAATGTTGTGAACATCATTCTTTATAGCGAGTCATAGTATTTCAGAATGAACTTTATGTTATTTGCAGTTTATTACGATTCATTGTCTTTTATTTATTTATTTTAGTCTATTCTGTTAATAATAGCTTTATTTTTGTTTATCATGCTGCTTTTAGTTCATTTTAATTACAATTCTTGTCATAGCATTCAGTTTTATTTACATATTAGCAGGCTTTTCATTCATCCCAGTATATGTTTTTTATTACTATTAATCGTGTTGCTTTTCAGTTTTATTTCAGTTAGCGTGGCCTTAGTTTTTCGTCTTCTGTTACGTCAAATCACATTTTCATTAGTCAGTTGTGTTATTAAGACATTTCAGTCAGATTGAGTTAGTTGTGTATTTAAAATTATAACCTTAGATCTATCAGTCAGCCTGATAGGAATTTTCATTGATTATAAGCAATCCATTTATGACACTGCTATTCATATAAAAATTATCCAATACACATTTTTAGTCAAAAATAGGGAGACCTGATAGGAATTTTCATTGATTATAAGCAATCCATTTATGACACTGCTATTCATATAAAAATTATCCAATACACATTTTTAGTCAAAAATAGGGAGACGTATAGATGTGTCACTTTTAATAATTACTTGTTGGTTGTGTTTTGTTTTTTATTTGGTTCTGTTAAGACATAATTGCTACACACCCTATTGAAAATGTGTCAAGTGGTGTGTACTGCATGCTCTTTGGATAAGTAAATATGAGGCATGATAAAAAAACATGGTGACAGTTAACCTGTCCAGGCAATACTGTTACTTGCTTCGAGATGTGCATTTGTCAAATGGTTAATACATGAATACTGATCCTGCAGAATGATTAAAATATGGTGTTCTTAAGTTTGTCATTTGCTTTTCACTAAGAAGTTACTAAAAACAGAAATAATTAACATTATTTTCAAAATATTCAGTTATAAAGCTTTAGTAGCACAGTACCATGTAAAAGGGAAGAGAACATTTTAAAATGCTAAATGAATAAAAATGGTAAAATATGCAAGTTTCTTACTGAAGTATTCTGTTTAATCCCCATCATTGAAATCTACAGTGACAAAATTATCAACTTAAAGTAATATGTTCAGCAGTGACATGCACAATATCAGTTTTGTAATGCCTTGGCCCTTCAGCCTTTTAATTTGTGTTAGGAAGGTGCAGACAAAAATGCATATGTTGTAATGCATGTTGGTATCCACTGTCATGTCTAAAATAGTCCATATCCTAATGTAGCACAGTTATTAATTTGAAATGCCAAGATAGCATGCCATCATTCGGAGTATTATCGAATAGTTTTTATTTGCAGATTTTTTTTTCTATATGTAATTTTGTGGGCAGTGTTCCTAAAACTGTGTGCTGTCCTGTGAAATAACCTGTTTTTTTAATTTGCAGCTTGGAGACTATATGATTTTTGCTTCTCAGCCTATTGGTAGGGATTTTGCAGTTTAGCAGAGCGATAGCCATGGTTTACGTGGATTATGACAAAGATCTGTCACTAATGGTGCTTCGGTCTCCCACTCCCTCTGAGGTCCTATTGCAATGCAAGGAGGAATAATTTCTATACTGAATGTGAAAGCAAAAAGGTGGTGTGTAGAGCCTACAGCAAAACAAAGCCATGTTTATAGATTTTAGGTGCTTGTGTTAAGTGGTTTAAATATTACAGTATTATCGTCTATAATAAGTTTCTTTTACTAAATAGTACAATTGATTCTTTTGGGACCTTTTATCACAAGAGTTTACCACAGTTGTTTTAATGGCATGATGAATGCAAAATTTGCATTTTAAGGAATGGTAAAGGCAGGTGCAAAAATGTGCTGTGTCCTATAATGGCACTAGAACTGGACTCTTAAGTTTACATATTGTCTTCCTTCTCTTACTTATTCTGTGACCCTAAGTAAAAAAAACTTTAAACTTGCCTGTGTACCAAATGTTCTAAAAAATAAAAATTAAATGTTAAAGATTTCACTGTTTACTTAAACAGAACATTAACCTTCCATTTCACTACAGAAGGCAGTTAGTTGTGTAAAGACTGAAAAATTCCTGAAGATTGTTTATACCTCTTTATAAGTAGCTCCTCCTCCAATGCAGTCTTTTCTACACACAAAAAATCATGCATTAGGCACTTTCTATGTCATTTTTGTAAACTTATTTTTGCATATTAGTCTAAGACATTCATTTTCAAAAAGGCTTACTTCAGTATTTCAGCAAGTGTTCTTGTTTTTTCTTCAGGTTAGTCCTGGCTTTCCACCATGGTAAACCATGTTCAGCTGCCAGATGGTGCTGGTCACCTGTCCAAGTGTGACTCCAGTGGTACAAGCGGCTCTAGTGGGGGAGAGAGCTCTAAGGAGAGTTCACGCTGTTCCACTCCAGTCCTCGATGCTGATCGGACCGACCGTCTACGAGATAAAATGCGCCGCCGGATTGACTGTGGTGACAAGTGGTTTTCGCTGGAGTTCTTCCCTCCACGAACTGCAAATGGAGCAGTTAACCTAATATCCAGGTGTGACACATAGGTAGTGTGATTCTTTGAGAGAATTATTTTGCACAAATGTAATTGCATTGTTCCCGTACAACTTTCCTTCTCTGTTAGCATTGCACTGTATTAATCTATCATTTCTAAAAGTATGTTCACAGTCTTCCCTACTTTTGTCTTTTCTTGTACTCTATTGTTTTTTTTTTTTTACACTAGGGGGCTCTGCCCCCTGCTTGCTTCGCTCGCCAACCCCTGAAAATTTATTTTTTGTATAGCCCAAAATCACACAAGAAGTGCCGAAATAGGCTTTAACAGGCCCTGCCTCTTGACAGCCCCCCCAGCCTTGACCCTCTAAGAAGACCAGAAAAAACTCCCCCAAAAAAAAAAAAAAAAAACCCCTGTAGGGAAAAAATGGAAGAAACCTAGGGAAAGGCAGTTCAAAGAGAGACCACTTTCCAGGTAGGTTGGGCGTGCAGTGGGTGTCAAAAAGAAGGGGGTCAATACAATACAGTACAATACATAGAACAGAATAAATCCTCAATACGGTATAAAAATTCTAGAAGTACGGAGTAGAATTTCACATTGGATGATATCACATAATATGATTTGGATTTGTTTGAAGTCCTGGAGACCTCATTCATCAAGCTGCCTCCCCCATTTTGCCATTCCACATCTGAAATAGCGCTAATCCGATGAAAGGACCCCTCATTCCCACATCCCCATTCATCAGGGATGACTTTACCTTAGGCAGGCAATCTACAATTTTAAAGAGATTATTTTCTTGTGAATTGTTACATATGCATTATTTTCACTTTTACTTTAAATACTTTTGTAAAAACAATACTTGTTTCTTTATTTCCTGCCCCGTGAGTGGTTACATCTTTCTTCCCAGACGTATAATACTGCTCGTGTTGTGAAGGGTGTTGCGGCTGAACGTACGCTAAGGATATGCCTTTGGATCATTTGCAGTCTTTTTGTTGCTTGCTAGCTGCCTCTTCTGCCTGTCGCATGTAGTTGTTTTAAGAGCTCGGAGCACATGATGCTTGCCTGCCAAAAGCAATCCAACAACTGCTAGCTTAGAGGTCTGTTGACTTATTTTAAATGATGGTTCACTGCCTGATCTCGCATGACCTTGTAAAAGCAATACCTGTCTTTTATTTCTGGCCCCGGGCGTGGTTGAATTTTTTCTTGCAGGGTGTATAACGCTGCTCTCGTTCAGTTGGGGTAGCTGCTGTTGCGCTGCCCTTCGATCTTTTTAAAGCCTGTACAGCCGCTGTCCTTTTTGCTACGGCCCTGGGACAATCTCTTGGCACCAAGTCTCATGTTTACGGTCCCCGCGAGACACACAGTGGCAAGTCTCCTTTGTCTCGCGGGTCTTTAAAATGTCTTTCAAGATTATCACGTATCGTAGCCTTGCATTTGCTTTCCATTCCAGGATTTTCTTTTATATAGAGATATATAATGTTAATGTTCCTTTGTATTGGCACTCTCTGGTGCTTTGTTTTCCTACTTCCATTTTCTCCTCTGCTACCTATACTTTCATTAGTTGTAATTTTCGGTAAATATTTTTTTGCTGATCTGAAATTTCATTTTGGATCAGTCACTCTAGATTTGTAATTCTGGTACTGTTTTAAGTGTTGCTATTTTCCTTTTTTATGTATAGATTTGACCGCATGGGGGCAGGGGGTCCACTGTTTATTGATGTGACTTGGCATCCTGCTGGAGATCCTGGATCGGACAAAGAGACTTCTTCAATGATGATCGCTAGCACAGCACTCAACTACTGTGGCCTAGAAACAATACTTCATATCACTTGTTGCAATCAGAGTAAAGAAAGAATCACTGAACACTTAAAAAAGGCTAAACGTCTGGGTCTGAAAAACTTAATGGCATTACGAGGTGGTAAGTGCCCCACTAAGGTTGAGCTACCACTTTTAGTTGTTTTTAGATACTGTAAACTGCTTAGGTCATTTAAGTCTTATGAGTTGACATTTCTTTGAACTTCACAAGAAACAGTCTATACGCTTTATAAGGCATTTTACATGAACTATGTATGTATGTATGTATGTTTGTATTTATTTTAGACCCTATCGGTGAAGAGTGGGAAGAAGAAGAAGGAGGTTTCAGCTATGCCACAGACCTTGTAAAGCACATTCGCTGCGAATTTGAAGATTATTTTGATATTTGTGTTGCTGGTATGTTTTGTATCCTTCTGTTATTTTGTTTCTGATTTAAAAAAAAATGTATAATGGATTTGTTTTGGTCATATTCATTTTTAGGTTATCCAACTGGACATCCAGAAGCGGAAAACTATGAGCAAGACCTGAAACATCTCAAAGAGAAGGTTGATGCAGGTGCAGACTTCATCATAACTCAGTTGTTCTTTAGGCCTGAGACCTTTTTGAAGTTCCTGAAAGATTGTCGTGCAATTGGGATTTCTTGCCCTATTCTACCAGGAATATTTCCCATTCAGGTACTATATTTATTCTAAGAATTGCTTGGACAATTAGCAGAGAATGCTTCTTTTCTGTGTCATTATTGTGAAATTATAGTCTAATTGTTTACACTCATGGTAGGAGGGTATTGGAGGCAGTGTTTAATTTCAATATGTTAACTGTTATCAACAGCCTTGTAATGGGCCAATGTGTAAAGTGTGTATTTTAATTTCATCATCTCCATCTGATTTTCATGCATAGCTACTTTTGTCCCTGTAAACCAGTTGTATAACACTATGGAGTTATACATTATACATGACAGAGCAAAGAATGGCTTATGGGACCTATAGTATCAAATCTTGGATAACAATTCTCTTAGCATATTTCCATGGTTGGACTATGGATAATTTCCATGTTTATGTAATACAGTAGTATACATATTGTATGTAATTCCAGTGTTATTTTACTTTCAGGTATGTACACAAAGTCCTTGTGTACATGGAAGTACTTTGCTTTTTGACACTTTCAGAAATGTTTGAAAGTTTAAAAAAAAAATAAAAATAAACAAAATTGGACTTCTGCATGCACATTTACCAGTCAATTAGCAAAAGTCAAAATGACACTATGGGAGAGACTGATATTACATTGTTTCAAGCCTACAGGACATATTTATAATGAATACACACTAAACAGCAATGTAACTGGTTCTAGCAACACACAGTAAAGTAAATAGAACTACTCCCTCACTTATTTCAGAAACCTTGTTTTATATTCTAAACTGGCCAAATTTCCATATGGAATCTACAGTTTCTCCTGTTGTCTGCTTGGAATTTCTTTATCTATTCAACATTCCAAAGGTGTGAATGAATAGTTAATGACATCTCTAAAAATGGTAGTGTGAGTCAGCATGGTTTCTGGTGTTCTATTTAGGGGTGAGTACTCTAATATGACCAAAGCTGCCAGGAAAGGCTCTGAATTTCTGTGAACCTGGCTTTAAGCATGTTCCTAAAAATGGGTAAATAAATGTTATAAATGTGGCACCCTGATCTTGCAATGCAACTATCTTTTCCCGGTACACATCCACACGTCTGCCAATAGTTAATGTTTTGAATTATTTTTCTGCAGATTCAGTATTCATGTTTCACATGTTGCACAGAAAGCTGACTAAATGTAACTGAGAGAGGGAAAGAGACTACAAGGGTAAACTTAATTTGCAGTCACTGATGTATTAGAACAAAACAAATGGGCTGCAATAAGCATTCTCTTCACACTGGGGAAAAACCCAAAAAGCTCACATTATTTTTGCACCTTATACATTTCTGGATGTGAAATTCTAGTGTAAGAAGCAAGACACAGATTACAGATTAATTTTAATAATTGATATACAGTATAGAAACCATCCTGTGTCAGAGCACCATCCACTATTGCTGAGACCCTAACACATTAGGTTGTTGTTCCTAATATACCTTTTTAATGTAAAAATAGTTGCTTCATTCTTAGCATATGAGGGGAAAATTCCTAATTAAAAAAGGTTCTGGATGCATCAGTGTCAAACAGGTATAAACTGAGAGTAATTGCCTCTACCTTCTGTAATTTCTTTCATACCTAGGGATACCAGTCTCTACGACAGCTGGTGAAACTTTCCAAGCTTGAAGTACCAGAAGAGATCAAGGGAGTAATTGAGCCAATCAAAGACAATGATGCAGCAATCCGTAACTATGGCATTGATCAGGCTGTGGATATGTGTAAAGTTTTGCTGGGCAGTGGTGAGGTGCCTGGACTTCACTTCTACACCTTAAACAGAGAGGTGGCCACCATAGAGGTGCTGAGGAAGCTAGGAATGTGGCGTGAAGACCCAAGGTGAGCTCCACAGTACACCCATCAATCCCTTCCATTCACATAAACTGATAAGATATAATTGTGTTTTTTAATAAATTATTATTAACCTCATTTAATAACATTTTCACAATACATTGTAGGGTGTAGAAATAGTATATAACACATTGAGCCAGAGCCTGTATATTTGAATTGCAACCAGCATTTTGGTAGGATTGTTCTTTAAGTTGTACTTTGTGATCTGGACTGTCTTTGTAAATGTGTTTTTTGTTTTGCTTGCAAATTGATGTGTTTTTAAACAGGTTAGATAGCATTTAGATAGTTCTATCTAATATGCTAGATGGGTTAAAATCTTTGCCTTCACACCATGTTATGATCTACCTAATTTTTATGGGGAAAACTGCTTGGAAGGAACTAAAGCAAAATATTATTATAAATGCTGTACATCACAGTTCATTCTCTTTAGCATGAAAGACAACAATATGCACTCCCTTTACTAATTTTCCTATTCTGAATAATTTGTACTGTTCAAAATAAGTACATAACATGAGAATAAAACCCTAAATCAACAAAGAAACCGGCGAAAGGAAGAAATGACTAATTTTACAATTCTGGCAGTTTGGTTTTTTTCTACTACTGTAGTGCCTAGAATTAGGCACAGCAGTATTATAGGCTTAGACTCTCACTTTTTTTTCGTCATTGCATTTTCTTCCAAAATTTTTCATGAAATCTCTAGTAAAACTTTGACTTGTTTGCTTCCAGATCTGAAATCCACAATGATGAGCAAAGCTTTCAATAGTTTGTGGTGACTGAGCATCCTGCTGCCAACAACATTGAATTTTAAGGCATTGTTCATCTGAACACCATTTTTAAACATTTTACTCTTGTAGAAAATTGTTTAATTTTGTTCATTAGTTTTTGTGCATATGTTTTCTATAATGCAGTGTTCTTCCCACCTTGGTAACATTCTGTACTAAAAATGTATGTAGCAAATATCAAAGAATTTTGTAAAACTAGTATTAATGACCAATGTAAATGTGAGGCACACAGACCAGGCAACAGGAGCAATTGGCAGAACAATTTCCTGTTTCAAGTTGCTCTACAGGCAACAGAACCTTTTACCAATTTTGATGCAAATTAGAGTATCCGTGTGTTTCTGGTTCTTGGTGTTAATGGACCTAAAGAAACGTTGTGTTTACTCAATCACTATTCAGTGAACAGTTTTTGTCCTTAATGTTTCTTGATTTTTGTCATTACTTGATCTTACTTTTTTGTGGCTGAATTGTATATAAATTGTGGAAAGCGTTTATAAAACTCTTTGGAACTATCTTCATTTTCCCTTGAGTGCAATCCTATGTATCTACTGTCATTGAGAGACGTCTGTAAGAATGATGAACGGCAACTAATGAAATAAACTGAATTTTTTTTTTCCTACCTCCCCTCTTCATAGTCGAGTGCAAACTAAACCTTGAGTTTTAGAGACTGCAGTAAACTGAACAATTAGCTGCACTCATTCTGTTTATTATAGAAAAAGAATGCACTAACACAGTGTCACAGAATTCAGGTACAAGCATACTTGTTTATAATATTGAAACTCATTGCATGTATTGTTAATTTGTAAGTATACGTATTATTGCAACAATGAAATATTTGCAAACTGAGAACAATTATCTAAACAAATAGTCCTCTGCTGTTGTAAAAATAGATTATGAAATAGTTGTAATTTAGCCTGGATCTTTTTTTTTTTTTTTTTTTTTTTTATATATATATAAACTTAATTTGTAACCTTTATATGTTGACAAGGAATAGGGGCAAAACTGACTACATGATGAAGAGATAATAGTAAATTTTTACACTGAACATACACATCTTTCGAATCATGTACAGTACACTTGTATGTGTAATTGGGCTTTGCCAAATAAATGTGAGAGTGTGGGTGTGTGACCCTTTTTTGTAATTGACTGACACCCTGTCCATGGTTGTTTCTTCCAGGTCTACGAAATGTGTGGGAGTCACGTTGGGTAGATAATATGGTTGTTCATTTACAGACTTGATCCACTTCATGGAAAGTTCTATGTACTTTCCAAAGCTGATGGTATTCAAAACAATATGTTGACATATGTTAGACATGCCGCTAGTGGAACAGGGTTTGTTTTGTATTTATAATGATTCGGATTATACAGAATAATATTAAATACGTATGTGTGTGGTGGGTTTTTTTTTGTTTTCTTTTAACCCATTATTTGGTATTGTACTTGGCATGTTAACAATCTGTGTACTTGGGTTGGATCTTCATGTTGTGCAGTTTACAGCATCCATACTCCTACACTGTTTGAAGATATCAATGTGAAAGTATGCTTCAAATGCACTAAGATTTTGTTTTATGACAAACAAAATGACATTGATACAGGACATAATAATCATCATTTTTTGAGTTTTTGGTAGCGCATCCTAAATAAACAATTTATCGTAATTTTTTTTTTTTTTTTTTAAACTGTTTGAGCTTTGAGACAGTGGGGAGCTACACACACATATTAGCATTGAATATTATCAGAGACTACAATATCCTTTACCTCAAAGTGTTCATGTGCAGGAGCTAGGAATATACTAAATTTTGTGCCACTGAAATTATTTGGCCATAAATAGCAAAAGTCCTGTTTTATTTATTTGATTAAAAAAATAATGTACCATTGTTTTTGTAGCTCAGCTACGTTGGTTAAAGATGATACTTTCCAACAGTGTCTTCTGTTCTATAGGGAATGAATGAATCCTCACACTACGTTGACATCGTTCAGAGTATTGTACCGGCAAGAAACAACACTGCCTTTCTGAAAGCAGTAACAAACTGAACAAAAGGAAGGAAAATGTCTCATACCAGGAGAACCTGAATTGAGGCATGAAGCAATGTAAAGTAGTTCGACTTAAAATGTGGATCTATACAACTTGTAATCTGAGTAATGGACAAATTGAGCCCAGACAGTCTATATCTGCTTACATACGTTGACATCTTAAGGGACATGTTTTTGTTCATTTTTAATTATTGTTCAGAAAATGTGTGTTGATGTATGAGAAAAGCTAAATCTGTTCCAAATTGATGTTCTTTACTGAATCAGAAAATTGTATTTCTAACAGATTGAGGCTTCATCTGATTGTCAGTTGGTCAGGAGTTTGAAGCTTAGCTGCCTCCTTGGAAGCAACTGTTTTTGCCATTCCGGCAATAGGTGACATCTCAGTACCATATACTGCATTGTCTGTCTTACACTGGTAACTTCTGCATTTGACCAACATTTGGGCCTAAAGGTTAATTCTGTGGATGTCTAGATGTAAAATTCAAAAGCTACAATACCACATGCATTGTTTATTGCAAAATTGAATAGAGAACACTGTATGCATCAGTTGAAGGCCATGGTCATCTAACAAATAAGGGCAATTAACTCCTGCAAAATGACCACTGATGATTATGATATTAAAGATCTCTGCCATCCTTCAGTCACTTTTACCCCTATTTATAGGCTGATTCATGTAATATTTTGGGAATTTAGTGACTGTAATTGACTTCTGCCACTAGTCTGTGGGAGACATGTAAATTTTATTGCACTATGTACACATGACAATGAATTATTGAACTTTAATTGAAAGGTGAGGGGTCAAAGCTGTAAATTCAATTAATAAATATTAGATGTTGATAATGGAAATATATGATGGGGCCTCAAGTAACTGCCAGTGTTAGCTTTAATATCAGTGGTGCCTTCGTATCTCCCCACTAAAGTGAGGATGCCACATAACAGGTTTCTCAGGCTCAACCACGGTAATATTCAAGTAACCCCCAAAAAAAAAAAAAAAAAAAAAAAAAAACGGAAGCAAAACTTTCATGAGCTTGTCTCCTTCACCCCTCCAACCATTACTTAATCTCAAATGGCCAATTCTCCTACTCCCCCTATCGCTACATCTTGGATGCATGCTTGTGAAATTGATATTCCTCTTTTCAGAGAGGATGTATAAACTTCAGAAAATTCTGTTAACTTGCCTTTCCTAATCAAATGCAATTCACAGTATTGTGACCATAGGTGTGTTGTGTCCAAGAGATTTTCAAAGTAATATGTTTAATTCTTTTTTTTTTTCTTTCTTTCTTTTTTTATCCTCTTTGCCCCCTCCCCACACACCTAATGCTGTACAGGAGACCTCTGCCTTGGGCAGTAAGTGCTCATCCTAAACGCAAAGTGGAAGATGTAAGACCTATCTTCTGGGCATCTAGACCAAAGAGTTACATCTATAGGACACAAGAATGGGATGAATTTCCCAATGGAAGATGGTAGATGTTCTCCTTTTTGTTTGACTACTTTGTGTATTTTTTTAATGACAAATAAGATTTAAATAGTATACTATTCTATTCTACTGTTCTATACCTGGTATTGCATTACTTCTTACTTTTCTTGAAATTGATTAAATGTGTTTCAAAGTAATTTGGATACCCAGTGGAAATTAATAATTTCAAATAAGTTAGCTCCAGTATTATTAGCAACATTTATAGTAGCCAGAGACAACAAAATTCTACCTCAAACTTTTCAGCAAGCATTAATTACTATCTTTCCAAAGAATAATAAGGACTTATTACATTGTGCATCATACAGACCAATTCCATTTCTGAATATGATGTTAAGATACTCTCCAAAATTCTAGTAAGAAGGATTGAGAAAGTGCTTGCTTCTGCAATATCACAAGACCAAACCGGATTTATTAAAGGCAGATGCTTCGCTTCTAATCTTCATTTGTTTAACATAATATACTCACCCATATAATCTAATACACCAGAGATCTTACTACTTTTGCACGCATAAAAAGCATTTGACATGATTGAATGGAACTACCTATTCACCCCATTGTACAAATTTGGGTTTGGCCCAAATATCTGTGCATGGATAAATTACTTCATACCAGTCAAGAAGCCTCTGTCTATATTAACAACATTATCTCAAACTACTTCACACTACAACATAGGGGACATCCTTGCAGAGTGCTATCACCATTGTTTTTTGCAATTGTCACTGAGCCATTGGCCCATTCATTTTTGAAATCCGAGAAGGACTAAAACAGAAAATATCACTATATGCAAATGATGTGGTACTTTATATATCTTACCCCCAAACTCCCTTACCAGTAGTCCTTAATGCATCCTTCTTGAATTAGAATTTCAAAGGCTATCTGGCCTCAAAATTAATTTGAATAATGTGTTTTTTCCAGTGAACTCTCTAGCACCCAATACTAAAGTGGACATTTACACATTTATTTTATCAGATCAGTTTAAATACTTAGGGGTAAACACAAATAAATATAAAAAATATTTTTTCAAGAAAACAATATGTGAACTGATGGTCTACCCTCCATCTCACATAATCTGGGAGAATCAATACTTTCAAATAAACATCTTTCTCAAGCTTCTGTTTGTTTTCAGGGCATCCCCATATACATTTACAAATCATTCTTTAAGAAATTAGACTCCATTAAAACATCATTTATTTGGAATTTAAGACATCCACACTGTCAAAGGGTGACTTTACAAACACCTAAAGTAGAAGGTGGCATGGCATTACCTGACAAATTGATGAATATACACAAGCCTGGTCTGCAGTATAATTTAAAAATCTTATCTGTACTTCTTTACATGCCCTGCTTTGTGCCCCAGTAAATACAAATTATTATCAATATAACAATAATCCAATTGTCCATCAATCACTCAGAATATAGAATCAATATAGGAAGCACTTCAAGGCAGAGAAGTTTTTTATCTGTTGCCCCTCTACATGATAATCGCCTTTCTCTGCCCTCTCAAACCTACAGTGTTTAATGTTTGGAAAACATCTGGGATTAAAACACTTAGAGAATTGTATGTAGGTAATGTCTTTGCATCTTATGAACAATTATGCTTCAAATGTAACTTTCTGTTGGCACAGTTTTTCCACTACTTTTCAGTCGGAAATTTTGCTATAAAGAATCTACCCAATTTTCCATACCTCCCACCCATTTCTATTCCAGAAGACATACTGATCAGTCTTGAAGACAAAGACAGCCTCTCAGTAACATATAAAATCATATTAAAGTCTCTTCCTGTCAAAGATCCTACGGTACGGTGGAGAAAGGATCTTTCACTTATCTCAGAAAAAGGAGTGGAAGGTGGCCATGCATAGAATATACTATAGCTCCAATATAGCATTCAGTCATTTCAATTTAAAATCTTCAATCAATTTCATATATCTTGCTTACATTTCTCCAAAGTGTATCCAGGGCAAGATTCAACTTGTGAATGTTGCTCCTCTGGGTCCCATGTTTTGAAAGTGCACCAAATTAACATTTTTTTGGACAAAAGTCTTTGAATGCTTATCAAGCAACCTTGGTGTTGCAGTCACCCCTAACTCATTAACAGCTGTGTTTGGTGTACTCCCAGATGGACTTAAAGTGGAGAACGACAAATTGATTGTAATTGTCAATACCACACTACTAGCATGTAGATATCTTGCCCAACTGTTATAAGTCGGATAACTGATTGTCTCTACTATTTGAAATTGGAAAAAATAAAATTTTGATTTAAGAGGATCTCCTCAAATCTTTTTAAAAATATAGTAAGATATAATTAATAACATTTTTGAATAAGCATTTATATTGGGGGGGGGAGGACATTATCCTTTTTTTGTTGTTTTTAGGGATTTGGTTTTGGCTCTCCTCTCTCTCTCAGTTGGGGGTCAAGTTCTGTTTTGGTAATTTCGACTTGTTTTTATGTACAGTAATCCCTCACTATATCGCGCTTCGCCTTTCGCGGCTTCACTCTATCGCGGATTTTATGTGTAAGCATATTTAAATATATATCGCGGATTTTTTGCTGGTTCGCGGATTTCTGCGGACAATGGGTCTTTTAATTTCTGGTACATGCTTCCTCAGTTGGTTTGCCCAGTTGATTTCATACAAGGGACGCTATTGGCAGATGGCTGAGAAGCTACCCAACTTACTTTTCTCTTTCTCTCTCTTGCGCTTTTTCTGATCCTGACGTAGGGGGTGTGAGCAGGGGGGCTGTTCGCACACCTAGACGATACGGACGCTCGTCTAAAAATGCTGAAAGATTATCTTCACGTTGCTACCTTCTGTGCAGCTGCGCATACTTAAAAGCTCGAACAGCACGTATTGATTTTTGACTGTTTGTTTTTCTCTGTCTCTCTCTATCTCTCTCTCTTTCTCTGCTCCTGACGGAGGGGGTGTGAGCTGCCGCCTTCAACAGCTTTGTGCCGTGGTGCTTTGCATACTTAAAAGCCAAACAGCCCTATTGATTTGTTTGCTTTCCTCTCTCTTTCTGACATCCTGTGCTCCTGACGCGCACTCCTTTGAAGAGGAAGATATGTTTGCATTCTTTTAATTGTGAGACAGAACTGTCATCTCTGTCTTGTCATGGAGCACAGTTTAAACTTTTGAAAAAGAGACAAATGTTTGTTTGCAGTGTTTGAATAACGTTCCCGTCTCTCTACAACCTCCTGTGTTTCTGCGCAAATCTGTGACCCAAGCATGACAATATAAAAATAACCATATAAACATGGTTTCTGCTTCGCGGGTGGCTCTGGAACGCAACCCCCGCGATGGAGGAGGGATTACTGTAGTGTAATCTTCATAGTTGTATAAGTTAGACTTGATCATATAGAATGTTGTTTTCTTCAGATAAAATGAAAAAAAGTAATTTGGCTTCATCAATCTGTAAGAATGTTTACTGGAGTAATGGTTGGCACTTCTTTCAGCCATTAGACCCAAATTTGATTCTTGAGGTGGTATTCTATGTATATGGAGATGGCATATTTACCCCATCTTTGTGTGGAAATTTTCCTGCCTTCCCAAGACCACCATTTAGGGCTATTGCTTGCATATTGACATTGATGAAGTGGTGCTTATAATCTGTTCCTGATTTATGCTCAGTGCATTTTTTTAGTCATACTCTAGAAAGAATGATCAAAGAGATGCAGTACATGGATTAACTGATTTAATCCACTATCCTCTATGTTTGTTGCATTAAGTTTATACACACCCTTCTACCTTGGCTACAATTGCACTTTGTGCTAGATTTTATTGTTGTATTTGACACATTAGTTCCTTCCTGTATTTCTAATACTATCATTTAGAGTATCCAAATGAAATATATAAATACATAGGAAGAAAAAGCAACCGTTTCATCATTGGCATCCCTGCCCAAATCTGAATCTAATACCTATCCCTCACTTGCTTAAATATACCCATTAAAGTAGTTTGCCGTTAGCTCTATTTGCATATACAGACAACCTTCAAGTTAATGGAGGTTAGTGGGCTACACCGAGAATTAAATGCTCATTTCAAGTAAACTGAGATCTTTACTTTTGTTGGTCCCCCAAATGACACAATTGAGCATACACCCATGGTGTTGGCTACATGTACTAAAATCCACAAAGCAAAAATCTTCGCTTAATGTTTATAGTTTATTCCTATGTATGCTTACAGTCACCAGTGCCACATGCTCAAACAGTCAGACTGTGCATAAAAAATAATTTATTTCTGACTGTATAAAGGTGAGTGATTTGAAAGCCAACATGGCGAGTAAAATACACCATAGTGATGATGGTTTCTTTGTGGAGGAGTGAATCTCAAATCTGGGATGCTTGACATTCATAACAGTGCTTATCCAGGCTGAAGATGCAAGCAGCCACAGCCTATCCTGGAAGCAAGAAGCGCAAGGTAGAAACAATTTTCGGGCAGAGTTTTGGTCCGTTACAAAAACTGCATGTATGTTCATACTGGGAAATTTTTGCACGCTATTGGGGTGTGGGAAGAAGGCTAATGTAAACATGGGAAGAGCATGTAATCTCCATATAAAGAAAGATCAGGTATAGGGCTCAAAACCAGGTTTCTGGATCCATGCTGCTGTGCAGCCCTACTGAGCATGATGATTAATTATGTAGTTCAGGTTTCCAGCCTGCGTTATTCGTGTTAGAATTTTGTGTGAACTGTAGGACCTGTAGTGTGAATTATGGTTTACATTGTGAAAGCTTGAAAGTACACCTTATGAGAATGAACCAGGAGTCTTAGTGTAGTCTTCACTATCCACATCCAAACAGGATACAGAAGCATTCAAAAGGCTAATGGAATGTTAGATTTAGCCTGATGTGTGAAGTACAAGGGTGGCAGGTTATACTTAAGCTATATAATACATTGGTAAGGACTCATTTGGAATACTGTGTGTAATTTTGTTCTCCGTTTTACAAAAAAGACAGCTGTGCTAGAGAAAATGCAGTGCTGAATGGCCAGACTTATTCTTAGAACTACAAAGTTTGAGCTATGAGAAACTATTGAAATAGTTGAACTTTTTTAACTTAAGCAAACTGAGGTTAAGAGGTTACATGGTTGAATTGTTTCAAGTTTTGTGGGCAATTAGTATGGAGTATATACCTGCTATTACAGTAATCCCTCACCTATCGCAGGGGTTACGTTCCAGAGCCCCCCGCGATAGATGAAAATCCGCGAAGTAGCGACCTATATTTATTTTATTATTTATACATATTTTAAGGCTTTATAAACCCTTCCCACACTCTTATAAACCTTTCTCACTCACTTGTTAACCTTTCCCACACTCTTATAAACACTTCCTATGCTCTTAAACACTTTCTGCATTCTTAAACACCGCAGACCAACACTGCACGCTGCACGCAGCGATCAAATGTCGATGTGTCTGCACTCGCTTTGTTAAGGGGGGCAGCTGAACTCACGCTGAGCAGAAATGGACTTTGTGCTGCTTCTGCCAAAATGCCTGCTTGTCACTCTGCGCGTTCAGAAGGAGGAGGAGGAGTGGGGGTGTGTGAGGGCTGAACGCACGTTCGCTCAAACCCCCTTCCCCGGAGGCGCAGTACGCTCCTGCCACTTCGCATTGTCAAGGGGGTGGGGAGCTGAATGAACGCTAAGGAGAAGTGGACTTTGTGCTGGCTTTGTGCTGCTTGTCGCTCTGCGTGTCAATAATTTAAAAGCCTGTACATCACCTATTTTCTTGTCTCACTGTCTTGTCTTGCGTGAAGTTAAAATGTTTTATAATAGTGAGATGTTACTCGTATCCTTAGCCCGACATCCACATATCATATGTATTAACAAAGTGTGTTTTATAAGTTTACATGTGTTTAAACCATGTGGGATGGGTATTTTAAGGCTTAAACTATAAAAATGTTTATTTATATGGTCTTTCTATATCGCGGATTTTCTTCTGTTGCTGATGGGTCTGGAACATAACTTCCGCGATAGGCGGGCAATCACTTGTATTTAAAAACCTGCGAAGTCGTGAATCCGCGAAAAGTGAACCGCGAAGTAGCGAGGGATTACTGTACTTTAAAATAAATTCCTCATCAAGAGAACGAGACACAAAGAAACTAGTTTAGGGTAGATTTTGTATAAATGTTAAATGGTATTTCTTTACACAGAACCATAGGCTCGTGAAATAAGATACCAAGTCATGTGGTAAAATAATAGTACTTTGGGGACCTTCAAAACTTGACTTGATGTTATTTTGGGGAAATTAGATGAATAGGGTTGATAAGTGTGTTGGACTGAATGGCCAATTGAAAACTGGAAATTGTTTTACTGTGGGTTGGAAAGAGTAAGATTTCCATGATGGGACCTTCAAAAATGGTCATTTTGAGTCCTACGTAGATGGTCTCTTTTATGTACTGCATGATGAATCTGTCTTGTCTATGGGAGGTATTTTCTGCAAAACAGAAAATGAAAAATAAATTGAAAATGCAATCTTACTTTTGCAATTTCATTTTCAATGTCTGCATAGAAGAATGCTGCAATAATGAATAATTACATGACAAATTATCCTTTACTATGTCATAATTTACATTTTATGTACACTGAAGTGGAAAGGGAGGCTTTGCATTTTTGTAATATTATATTGTAGAGTCTAAGCCGAGAGTCACAATGGCTGGATTCGCTGCTCTTTACATGTTCTTAAAGTGGCTTGCAATCCTTAAAAGGACTGCTTGCCATTTGCAGCACTAGTTGGAAAATCCCATGCAACTGTGCAGAGTTGCTTGCAGTACAGGGATAAAAAGTTCAAAAATACTTGAATTAAACAGTCAAAGTGAGATGTATTCTATCAATTGAAGTGGCTCTACAGCTACTGTGGGAAATCAAGTTGCAAGGCTCCACCCATTGACCTGCACTATTTGCATGTTGCAATCTTGAAAATGAAAATGCACTTGAACTTGAAAAGTGGAAATGCGGTTTACTTTACATTTTTGCATCTTCACTGCTGTTCAGACTGACAATGAAATAGCAAACTGGGTTATTTTATTTTTATTTTAATTTTTGCAGCATTCTTGTGTGCAGACTTTGAAAATGAAATTAAAAGAAAAAGAAACTGCATTTTCATTTTATAATTTTCATTTTGTTTTTGCAGATAATACCTCCCATACTTTGTCACCATTAAGACAGTGAATCCTGTAATTTCCAGTGGTTTGTGGTTCTTGTCATTGAATTTCTTTCCTTCTATTTCTATAGCAACTATACATTGTTATACTTATGTGTATGACACAATTTGGCCTTCCACTGCCAAATGAAGTCTATTATGGTGATTTCCCGATCCATACCTTGCAAATTGCTCAAGCACTCTAAATACTGTTTGAATCTCTTTATTCCATCCGCTTTCAGAATTTATGTAATTCCACCTGTTTGTCTTGCTTTTTTTTCCTCCAAGGGGTAACTCTTCCTCTCCTGCCTTTGGGGAGTTGAATGATTACTATCTGTTCTACCTGAAGAGCAAGTGTCCTCGGGAGGCACTGCTGCAAATGTGGGGTGAGGAGTTGAAGAATGAGCAAAGCGTTTTTGAGGTTTTTACCAACTATATCTCTGCAAAACCCAATGCTTCTGGGAATAAGGCAAGGAAATTAAGGCAGCAGTTCCACTTATTTAGATCTGCAAGCCTCTTATTCTCATTGATGAATTGTTGATTAAAGACACTATGTTTTTATCTGACTTGTATGTGCAAGTATTGTTAGCAAAAGATAAGCCTGCTTAGAGCAAAATTGTGTTTAAAAATGAAATGTGTGGTCTATCACCTGTTATAGCCAGACCTTAGTCAACTGCACAAGAGATTTCTCAAGTCAGGAAATTCTCACAGGAGTAGGTCCCAGCTACTTTTAGCATTTACCTCTCTAAGACTAGGATATATTGCATATTCCATATTTACCCTATTAAATCGAAAGATGAATGACAGCCATAAAATAGGCCACATATTAGTCCTTTGTTTTGCTAGAATGAATATTAAGGGCTAGATCCTAGGGGTTCCATTAGTATGCTTGGATCAGTCTCATGTAAACATCAAGTATGACTGTGGTATCCCTGAAGATTGTTTGAGAACAAGCAAATGAAAAGATTGATTTTTTGTGATCCAAGATCTTAGATGTCTTTTTAGTTTTATGTATTTTAAAATGTATGCTGGCATAACGGTCATCAATTCTAGTTCCTTTTTTTCCAGTGTTCCATACATACTACTGCAACAGGCTTACAGTTCTTTGTTTAGCTCCTCCCCTGTATTAATGGACCATCTTGGTTACTACAGGTGACTTGCTTGCCATGGAATGATGATCCTCTAGCTCAGGAGACAAACCTCCTCAAAGACCAGCTAGAGAAGGTCAACTGCCGCGGAGTACTGACCATCAATTCCCAGCCAAATATCAATGGAAAGCCCTCTACTGACCCTGTTGTGGGATGGGGACCAGCTGGTGGCTATGTCTTCCAAAAGGTGAATTGGAGTCCACAATGAATCTTTTAAAAAAATAAAGCATTAAAGTACTTTCAAAAAGCTATATGGATTTGCATTTGCAGTGATGTAGTATACAATGTAACACTACAAAGATACTCCTCAGATTAGATTTAAAACTGAAGATGTTCAGATGAGTTGTTTGCTCTGCTTAGCTGCTTATTCAAAAAGGTTCAACATAAGTCTGTTTTTAGCCCTTAATGTTTTTCCTTTTTTTTTCTCCCAATCTTTTCATAGGCTTACTTGGAATTTTTTACCTCTAATGAGAATGTCACTGCACTTCTAAAAGTGCTTAAAAAATATGAGCCTCGGGTTAATTACCACATTGTTGATGTGAAGGTAATGTTGTGTTTCTCTATTGTTAATATCTTTACAAAGACTGGCACTGAATGTGGTGTTTGTGGTTTCCTGCTGTCATGGATGTTTGTTCCATATAATATCAGTAATAATAATAAACTCTAGGAATGTATAAGAAATGGAAAATCATATCAGTATTGGTCAATAATGGACTAAAATATTTATCAGGTTTAATGTCAAGTTTATTTCCAGTATGGTAGAGCAATATACATTGGTGGCATATGGGATAGCCCACCACCTTGTGGATCCAGAATCCTGTATTTATATCGTATTCCCAGATTTTGTTTGTGTGGAATTTACATCTTCTTGTCCTTCCCACCTTTTCAAAGATATGCTGGTTAGGTTAATTGGATGTTCCAAATTCGTCTGAATGTCATTGTGCATTTGTGTGTGGGTAGACCCAGCAAGTGACCAGCACCTGGTCCAGGTATGTTTTATGCCTTGTACCCAGTGCTTGTTGGATAGGCTTTAGATTCTGTACCCCTTGCTTTTGTGTCTAATTCATTAAAACAATTTTAAAAATTTTAATAAAAAAAAAAGTAAAACTATAACAAAATAGCAGTATGCACCCCTTGTTCTGTCTGCCTAAAGTAAGATTTAAAAAATTATAATAGAAGTTTGTTCACCCAATTTTACAGACAAGTATGCTGCATACCTCAAAGCTAAAGTGGAAGAACTAACGTAGTCTTCACTGCTGCTGCTTTATCAGTTGTTCTACCATCTGAGAACACTAATATATTCCATCAGCCTGAAAGCAATATCCATTACTTTAACATTTATGACTGTAGCACACCAACACAAACAGAAAATGACATATAGTTAATGTATAAATTGTTTATTTGATTGATTTATGAAATAAGCTAATTGGTATAGCTCCAGCAGACACCATGACCCTGTGTTCGGAATCAGCGGACACGGATTCAGCGGGTTGGAAAATGGATGGATGGTATAGTTTTAAGAGGAGAATGTTTACCTCTTATAGCTAGTCTGGTCATTTAAGTCATGTGCACACAAAGAAATATGGTTGGAATTTGTGTTTGAACAAAATACAAGAAATAATCGTGAAAGATAAATATCTGCATATATCAGAACTGATAGATGTAACCCAGAAAAAGTTGATTGATCCTGGCCCAGAATTTGGATTTCAGTGTGTTCCTGAACAATACCATTTCTGCTTTGTTCAGAGCCATAAAGTACCTGCTATTTCTAGATTCTAGCTATTTCTTCTGTAAGAAGTACATCCAGTTTCTGCTTTAAATTGCTTTCTTCTACTGTTTGGCTATTGCCATTTGTAAGAATTATGTATACAGAAGACATTGAAGGAAGTCTGCCATTTCCTTTTATTTAGTGACATGAGGATTTAGGGAAACCCTGGAGCTGGTCCTCACCTCATTGTGAATATTTGTATAGATTTTTTGTTCTTTAGATTAGTAATGCTTTTAGATAGATAGATAGATACTTTAGTAATCCCAAGGGGAAATTCACATATTTTTATATAAATGATCTCAAACCTCTCTTTTCCAAAAAGACAGTAGAAATCCACAGAATCTATCATAACTAAGTGCCTTTTAGCACTTAAGCTTCAATTTCATACCAATCTGCATTACATTTCTGTACCTAATAGTAAAAAATGCAGTTTTTCTGGCATGATACGTGGGAACCTGACGCAGAGGGTGAATTTAAATGTTGTCTTCTCTTTCCCTACTTTAATGATTTTCACATAGACAGTACAGTAGATTGTGATTATAGTATATGAGATGTGTAACAATATTCTGGCAATTCCCTCCACATCATGCCAACAGTATCTTTTTGTTTAAGCATAAAGCCATGTATAAATCTGGTTATAAACAAAGATTGAGAACATTTATTGCAGATGCTACTAATTTGTATATATTGATGGAGCTAATTTAGAGGCATCAATTAGACTGATACACGTCTTTGGAGTGTTGGGTGGATTACTGGAATGACTGCAGGAAAATCCATGCAGTCATGGTGGAGATATGGAGATTCCACTCAGTCGGCAGCAGTGCTAACCATTGTGACATTCTTAAACCCAGCTTTGTGAACCTGCACTTTGTGGTGAAAATTATCCCCTCAGGATGAGGATGACTTCAGTTGAAGTAGTGGGCTGAAAGACTTACAGTATTTACATGGATACTTGATAGTATAGACAGATAGCTTGGGTGTTTCAGTAAAATGATAAATGAAAGGCACTTTGAAATAACAAAGTTAAGTGTAAAGCACATATTGCACAATAAATTCCAAAGTACAGAATAAATATAAGATGTGTGAATTATAGTTTTGAAATAATTCAGAAAGTAAATAAATGGCCTAGATTTATTTCTTTAGTTTAGTTTTTCTTACTATTGATGGCCCCCCGCAGTTAGCTATTGGTGGTAGTTATTTTTGCTTCTTTTCCAAACTCACCTCATCCCCATCCTTTCCTTTTTTGTTTAGGGTAAGAACATAACAAATGCTCCTGACATGCAGCCCAATGCAGTTACCTGGGGCATCTTTCCAGGCAGAGAGATTGTTCAACCAACTGTTGTGGATCCTGTTAGCTTCATGTACTGGAAGGTAAAGCTCACATTAGAAACATCAGCCAATATCTTACCTATTTTTTTAAAGATAGGACTTTGATATTCTCTGTTTGCATGCAATTTTCTTCTGTTACGTATATCCAGCACTTTACCTGTGTCTATCTGCCAAGCATAGATGACCTTTACTAATGTTGTGTGCTCAAAAGGGATTTCACAACTTAACACTGATAAAATAGGTTTGTCACACATTTATGTTTCTGCAGATAAACCATTGAAAGCTCCAGCATGGTGATGTACATTTTTGTCATGCAGGTTGTTCTGTGAACAAGGTCAAAATTTATTGTGTTAGATAAAGCCATTTAGTGTATCATAGACTTCCACTTAGCTACACTTAAAAGTGGAAAATGATTTGGTTGAAACAAGTTAGGTTACAAAGGAGCCAATGTGTCACACAGTGGTACTTCAGAAAAGCACATAGCCAGACTTTTTCATAACAAAACGTCCCTTAAACTAGAGCTGTTTAAATTGCACAATATAAAATCACAGAGTGCCTTCAGGCCACATGTAAAATATTTTGTACTTTCACCCGTCAATTTATTTTTAACCCCATTTAGTCTAATTTAGATTTTCTGGGAACTGGAGCACAACCAAGTAAGAACCAAACTTGGTTGGACCATCAGTATGTAACCGACCTACTTTGTTAAAAGTGTATTGTTTTATTTTTCTTTCCCTGCACCACTTGCTGAATTACATGTTTAGGGTACTAGTGTCTTAAAGGTTCCTATTACTTACTCTGCAAGATTGAACTCCATCCTTCGTTTCATGTCAAAGCCACCATAGAGTATACTTTAAGCTACCACAGAGCCTAATTTAATTGGTTAGTGTGTTAAAAAAGAGAACTGTATTTTTGATGTAATACAGAGAGTCTTTGGGGTTTGTTTCTCATGTTGTGAGGTTTTGTGAAGTTTAAGGAAGTGTGTTGTGTATTGTGATACATGTTGTTTGAAGTCCTGATTATACAGCGGTGTTTTTGTGAGGCATGTTATTGGGGTTTGTTTATAAGTTAATTGTGTCAAGTGTTGTCAGTTTTGTGTGCAAGTTATTTTGAACGTGTTTGTGTAAAAGTTAACTGTGTCAAATGTCCTTGGTTTAGTGTACAGTCTGTTTCAAGTCATGATTGTGTGTATGCCATTTGTAGTATATGTTAATTGACTTTAGGAACATGCACGCTTGTTAACAAGAATATGTATATATTTTGGTGGTTTGAATTAATTGGAGGCGCTTTATGAGATTTGCAAGATTTTATTTTCTTTATATGCGCTTGAAATACTGACATGGGGTGATTTTCATATTTTCATTTCTCTCCTGTTATCATTGTGAAGTACTGGTAAGGAAATGCATTCCAGTGTTTATTTTCTTTTTTCTGTGGTGTCATCTTTATGAAGAAAAGAGTGAGCCAGCATAGGATGTTAATAGTGAAGCCATCTCTAGACCAAGAATTGGAAAGTATTTTAACAGAGGGTGTTACAAGCCCATTACAGTGCAGAACAATTAACTTAACATACACATCTTTGGGTTGTAGGAGTCTTAACAGAACGCCCTTGAAAAAGCCCATGTAGATGACAGAACTGTGAAAAGGTTATTCTGCTGTGCTTATTTTTTTTAAAGTGGCCTTAGATTACTAGCTTCTTTTTATTAAAATATGTGAAATACAGGTTTCAAAGGTTTATAGTATATGTTTTTGTTTTAGAACAGGTAATGTACATGCTGAGAACCACAAAATCGAGTATTGTGTTATCTTTGAATTTTTAATCCTAGCAAACAATGCACCTTTGTAAGTTTGTACTTGCCTTGCCAGTGTGTAACAGGAGCAGTCTATAAAAAAGACTTAAACAGTCTATGCAGAGTTTTACTGGAGTATGACTAATTTTGAATTGGCTGGACTTAAACATCACTGACAGAGGAATATTTTGCTACTATGAAGCAAATCGTAATGTAGAAGTGAAGAGTAACAATGGATGAGGTAGCAGACACCATAGAAATTAACTGAGTTATTTGCTCAAGCAAGATGCAAGCGTTTGATTAAACAGGTGTGTTAGTGCTTATGGGAAATATGTTCAAAATACCCTTATTGTTGTTTTACTGGTTTCTACCTCGGGTAAAGTCCAAAACATTTTATCATCCCCTCCTATTTAATTAGTATTTGTTCAAGGATTTACAGGGTACTGAATTCCCAGAATTTCATAGTAACTAAACCTCTTTGCTCCCTTTTTTATTTTTTGAATTGATACTTCTTAAGTATCTAATTTTTTTGATTGTGGCTACAGTGACAAGTGACAAAGCAGCCATGTTTGCAGATGTAGTCTGATGGCACGTGGTCCACACATTTTTACCACTCTGACTGACTTCTTCACTCTTCTTTCAGGATGAAGCATTTGCCCTTTGGATTGAGCAGTGGGCCAAGTTGTATGAGGAGGAGTCTCCCTCCAGGATGATTATTCAGTATATGCATGACAACTACTATTTGGTCAATTTGGTGGACAATGACTTTCCCCTGGAGAACTGCCTGTGGCAAGTCATCGAGGACATGTTTGACCTTGTGAACTCCACTGTTGAGCATGCCATTTAGTGGTGAGGATGCCCCAGAACAGCATCAGGTCACCTTTCTTGGGTTAAAGTTGACATGTTTGAATATAAGTTATCAAGAGACAACACTGGAGCAGGACTGACACTCCATTCACAGAATAACAGCATAAAGATGTTGATGACAGACTACTTTAAAAATTAATAAGTTTCTAATTTTTACTATTTTTACTTGTTTTATTGTGAAGCTACTATCCATGCAACACTTGGAGTCCAAAAAACCCTTTTTGAAAATTTCAGCCACAACACCTTCAGACAATTAGACATCATTTGTGTTTTTAAACCACTCTTCCTGTTGAATGCACAGATTCCGCAGAGGGCCAAGAATGAGAGCGCTGTAATGTGCGGTGGAGATGTCAGAGAGCCACTTAAGTCTTCGGTATTTGGGGTCCAGCTCCGCTCTTTTTAACCTGCTGCTGAAATTGGTAAGGGTCAGTATGTACCTCAGAGTGGAGTGTGGCTCCTATGAGCTTTTACCCAAATGAAACTGATATTTGACCCCCATTAAACAAAACGGTGGCAGCAAGTAACCATGGGGTCAGACTTTTATTATCCTGTTGTTCTATTGTTGATTGTTTAAGATGAATAGGAACAGAATTTTAGCCTGACCATTTTTAATTTCTGTATATCAAATGTATTTATTTGAAAATCAAACAGTTTGGAAGTATGTTGTGAACATTGTTCATTCTAATGAAGCAGTACAATATGCGCAACATAAATGCAGCTCAAGTTTTTGTAAGGTATTTAAAATGCTTTCTGACTAAAGACTGTCTTATGTGCAGATCAAGCTATTGTCTATCTAATTCAGGTTTTCAGTGGGTTGGGACCTTTTGTATGCAGCACTGGGTACAAGGCAGGAACCAGCCTTGGATGAGGGGGTAGACTCATGCATGCATGCATTCATACATATGGGGCCGGTTTAGAAATGCCAAATAAGCTAACACACACACCTTTAAGATGTGGGAGTTAAACCCAGGCAGACACAGGGAGAGTATGCATTGTTCACACAGATAGCAAGGCAGTATGGGAATTCCACCCAGGCTGTGAGTTTACAGATACCCATTGTGCTTCTGTGTGAAACTTTTGCTGGACATATTGTGGTTATTTTAGCTGCTTGTCATCTGATAATGGTGTGTGTTTGCTTTCTTTAGAGTATATTGGTTCAAAAAGGATACCAACATACAGTTGTGCTTGAAAGTTTGTGAACCCTTTAGAATTTTCTATATTTCTGCAAAAATATGCCCTAAAACATCATCAGAGTTTCACTCAAGTCCTAAAAGTAGATAGAGAAACCAGTTAAACAAATGAGACAAAAATATTATACTTGGTCATTTATTTATTGAGGAAAATGATCGAATATTACATATTTGTGAGTGGCAAAAGTATGTGAACCTCCAGGATTAGCAGTTAATTTGAAGGTGAAGTTAGAGTCGGGTGTTTTCAATCAATGAGATGACAATCAGGTGTGAGTGGGCACCCTTTGTTATTTAAAGAACAGGGATCTATCAAAGTCTGCTCTTCACAACACGTTTGTGGAAGTGTATCATGGCATGAACAAAGGAGATTTCTGAGGACCTCAGAAAAAGAGTTGTTGCTCATCAGGCTGGAAAAGGTTACAAAACCATCTCTAAAGAGTTTGGACTCCACTAATCCACAGTCAGACAGATTGTGTACAAATGGATGAAATTCAAGACTATTGTTACCCTCCCCAGGAGTGGTTGACCAACAAAGATCACTCCAATGTAATGTAATAGTCGGCGAGGTCACAAAGGACCCCAGGGTAACTTCTAAGCAACTGAAGGCCTCTCTCACATTGGCTAATGTTCATGTTCATGAGTCCACCATCAGGAGAACACTGAACAACAATGGTGTGCATGGCAGGGTTGCAATGAGAAAGTCACTGCTCTCCAAAAAAAACATTGCTGCTCGTCTGCAGTTTGCTAAAGATCACATGGACAAACCAGAAGGCTATTGGAAGGATGTTTTGTGGACGGATGAGACCAAAATAGAACTTTTTGGTTTAAATGAAAAGCGTTATGTGTGGAGGAAGGAAAACACTGCATTCCAGCATAAGAACCTTATCCCATCTGTGAAACATGGTAGTGGTAGTATCATGGTTTGGGCCTGTTTTGCTTCATCTGGGCCAGGACAGCTTGCCTTCATTGATAGAACAATGAATTCTGAATTACATCAGAGAATTCTAAAGAAAAATGTCAGGACATCTGTCCATGAACTGGATCTCAAGAGAAGGTAGGTCATGCAGCAAGACAACGACCCTAAGCACACAAGTTGTTCTACCAAAGAATGGCTAAAGAAGAGTAAAGTTAATGTTTTAAAATGGCCAAGTCAAAGTCCTGACCTTAATCCAATTAAAATGTTGTGGAAGGGCCTGAAGCAAGCAGTTAATGTGAGGAAACCCGCCAACATCCCAGAGTTGAAGCTGTTCTGTACGGAGGAATGGGCTCAAATTCCTCCAAGCTTGTGTGCAGGACTGATCAACAGTTACCGGAAAATTTTAGTTGCAGTTATTGCTGCAAAGGGGGGTCACGCCAGATACTGAAAGCAAAGGTTCACATACTTTTGCCACTCACAAATATGTAAAATTCGATCATTTTCCTTATTAAATAAATGACCAAGTATAATAATTTTGTCTCATTTGTTTAACTGGTTTCTCTTTATCTACTTTTAGGACTTGAGTGAAAATCTGATGATGTTTTAGGTCATATTTATGCAGAAATATAGAAAATTCTAAAGGGTTTACAAACTTTCAAGCACAACTGTAAAAATTAAACTTGCAGCAAAACAAGGGCCCTCGGCATACAGGGGTTCAGTATCAGAATAGTAGCTGAATAGAGAAGAGTAGAGAGGGTAATGGGAGTAATAAAGAAGGACCACATGAGGAATGAACACTGTGCAGACACGAGGTGAATAGTAATTTTATCTACATAATAATAAGCTATCCATTTTTGTGATTTAAAAAAATGGACATACAAAATAGACCCTCAAGGCTTCAGTCCTTTTTAGAATTTTGACACACCAAGTAAAACCAATTAATTGATGTTTGTTCTTGTGTTCTGTTTATTGAGTTTTTCCTGTTTGTTTGTGCAATTAAAATCCTCTGTTACTGTGACATCCCTTACTAAACTGTTTGCATTCCTTATTGAGACTGTTGTTTGGTTGGGGGGGGGGGGGGGGGGTTATACCACTCTCCTAGTTTCTAATTTCTCTCTTTAAAGTGAACCATATGAAGAACTGACCTGCACCGTGTGAGTGACTGGCATCGCCCCACTGCCCAGGGTACATTGAATCTTTCTGCCACACCTGCTGAACTCTTTCTGTTGGTCATTTGAGTTGGTGCCCCTTAATTCCCCTCCAGGACCCTTCATCATGCAAGCAGACTGTATTTTGAAAGTCTCCACAGGCCCTGCACTCCTTTTGAGTATTGGTGCCTTTGGAAAATCATTTGTACACTCACTCTACATAATGAGGACTTTTGGGCTGAAACACACCAGGCCCTTAGCATTGTCCTTTGTGAGAAATGTATCTTAATTTCTGTGGACAAACAGCCACTTCAGACCATGTTTGTACGGGAAAAGCTGACTTGTTTCTCTGAAGTGTTTGCCCATGGCACAAAGGCGAAAAAAGGAGTTGCATGGTGGTAGTAGTATTAGCAGTGCTATTGTCATTTGTACCGGTTACTGCACTGGTAGCGTTAATGTAATCTTGTGTATAGAGTACAGTGAAATCCGTTCTTTAATGCTTGACCAAGATGAAAAGTGTCACCCATCTTCAGTGCCGTGAGAAATTAGCGTTTTAACACAATTGACCTACCTGCTATAGTCCTTATTCCTGTTTCCATACCACTTGTTCTGTTATGCCCTTAGTCCCAGGAATTTTGTGTTGGAAAAGGATAAAAAAAAACCCCACTGTAGGCTGTATCACCTAACCAGACTGAAAAAATGAAAATCTTGAAAAAGTATGTATAAACTGTACAGTAAGTTAAAAATCTGTTATTCATAAGCAGAGTTTAGCCTTTAAATATTAAATTGGCCGAAATAAAAACACAGTCACTGTAGGTTATTCTGCAATGGAGTTTGCCTGCTCCTTAGCCCTAACCTCCTACCTGGACTTATCTAATAGGATGTGAAGCCATTGCGGAACTCCAGAGTACACGTTTACATCAAGAAAGTCTCCACGTGTCCCTTCCTGTCTTAGGCCTAGTCCACAATAACACAAATATGAAAACACATCTCTCTTATTCATTTTGGTCTTACATTTGCAGCGAGTCAGTGCTAAAGACCGCCAGAAGTGATTCATTTTGAAAATGCTCTCTAAAGTGTATACATTGTAAAACGATAAATCTGGGGAAGCAGTATGCTTTAAAAGGGGAATCTGCTTTTCAAAAAAGCTGATACTTGTTGTGATCAGCTTTGTCATGATAGCTCCCTTTATGATCTCATCTTTACTGTAAGGACAGTACTACACTGTGTAAAAGCTAGCCCGGCCACAGACGGACATGACACAAATGTTCAAAACACACAGGTTTATTTACAGAACTATTTACAGTTGGTTCTACGCACTCACACACTGCTCCTCAGTCTCTATCTCTCTTCGACCGCCTCCACTCCTCTCTCGCAAGCACCATCTCCCGACTCCAGCTCCCCAAAGGGAGTGAGGCGGCCCCTTTTATCATGCCCTCAGATGTGCTCCAGGTGCTTGGTGATGGTCTTCCGGCAGCACTTCCTGGTATGGCGGAAGTGCTGACCTTGCAACCAGAAGCACTCCGGGTGTACACGGTTCCTGGAGCGGCAGCACTTCCTGGTGTGGTGGAAGTGCTGTCCTCCAGGGCTCAGGAACCATCCAGGCAGCCCCTTGTTTGAGCCACGGACCCCCACAGGGTTGATCTTCCAAGCTCCGTATCCGTGACCCTTGATGGAAATCAGGGGGGCTGCCCTCTTGTGTCCAGGGAAGATATTGCCCCTTTCCCTGTCCTTCCCTGATCCAGGTGTCCCAGTGGGGCAAGGTCCCTGGCCGTCTGCTACAACTGTGAAACACGCAAATATTTGCTTTATTTATTTGGTCACATCTCTAGGCGTGTATCTTTCAAAGCTTTCCCAGCCTTATGCCTATATAAATGTAATGGAATTATTATTATTATGTCCATTTGTAAGTAGTGATGAGGGAAACGGTGAAATTGAATTTGCAGTGAAACTCATTGTTCTGCTTCACAAAGAAAAAAAATAGTGAAATAAATTGTTTCACTTCCATTGTGGCATTCACACAAGAAGAAAGGTGTTTATTTCCTTTCTAGAGCCATTTCAGCACTAATTCTGCATATGTCTGCTTGTCATTTAATATTTAATTAAAGACCTCTAATGGAAAAAAATAAAACTGAATTTACTCGACTAGCCTAAGCTAGGATAAGGCACTTGCAAGGGTAACAGCAGGGTGGCTTTCTGTGTGGTGACATTTTTGTTGAGGAGAAAACGCGGTTAAAGTGCACAATGGTGTGTGGTGGTGCGTCTTTATCTGACAAATATGCAGCATGACATATTTTTGGAAAATGTACTGCACCTCTTTGCTATGATGTGAATGAGAAGCATCAATAGAACTGATTTTACAGGTATGGTACGTGTTACACACATTAGGCAGCTGCATAAAAGAACTCGTGTAAACGTGGATACGTAAGCAAGGCTTCAGGAAGCAATACTCCTGGTTTTCTACCAAAAAAAAGTTGAAACCCCACAAATTCCTTTAGTCAGTTTAATGTTGCATACTTGTACAAACCTCTACAAAACAAATTTTAGGGTCAGTTTTGAAAAACCGTATGTGAGCTGAACAGCAGCCATACCACCCAAACTTCAGAACGGGTCATCCACCTGAAGCTAGGCTTGTTCAGGCCCAGCCAGTACTTGGATGGGAGACCATCTAGGAAAAGCTTGGGTTGCTGCTGGAAGAGGTGTTGGCGAGGCCAGCAGGGGGCACTTACCCTGTGGTCTGTGTGTAGATCCCAGTGCCGTTACAGGGACACTGTGCTGTAAGAAAGGGTGCTGTCCTTTGGATAAGACATAAAACTGAGGTCCTTATTCTATGTGGACATAAAAGACCCTGGGCATCTTTTGTAATGAGTAGGGTGCTTCCTATCTAAATTACCGCTCACAACATGGTTATTCTAGCCTCCTAAACATCTCGTCTCTAATTGGCTGACTATCTCTCTGACCCCTTCATCTCCTCATAACTAATGTGTGGTGAGCATAGACTGGCTGCCATTAGATCACCCAGGTGGGTGCTGCGCGTTGGTGATGGTTGAAGTGGGTCCCACCACTGCATTAATATAGTGCTTTACATTGAATGTCTTCTTCTCCTCCTCCTTCTCCTTCTTCTTGGCTGATTTTCTGGTTCTGATTTAAAAGTACTTCTACTTTGTTGTCCACACAAAAAAAGTCTGGTTTGTTCTTTCCTCATTCTTTTGACATTTTCATATACATTGAGTGAGCTTTAGAATCAAACTCCCTTCTTGGCTAGCAAATTCTGCATGCTCAATAGGAGATTTTTACCTGTTTCTGGCATTTTTAGAAAACAACCTGAAAGGGGCATGTTGGAAGGTATCCATATTAGTGTGGAGTTATCCTTAGCAACGTGCTGGCCATGATACCAGTGAACTTCAGCCCCTCCAGAATAGGCGTGCATTAGCAAGGAGCCAGTACTTACACCCTATTTTGGAGGTGCAGCCTGCAAAGAGATCTGTCTAGCAAAAGATCTTACAACTTCGAGTTGTTTCTGTGCAATCTGTGCCAGAGTGCAGGACAGCAGCCATTGATGTCAAATTTATTCAAGTGATTCTTCTGTGTGGGTTTCACTGCTGAGTTTAAGTTTATTGAGAGATCAAGTTTCTGCAACCACCTTTTTCGAATTTACTCTCTGACCAGTAAGTGGCTGCAGGTGACATGGGGTTGTGGAACAAATGATTAATTTTGAATGATGAAGTGAAGTTAGAAAGGATGAAACCTTTATGGCCACTTTGTGGACTGGGATGATTAAACTGAAAGTGCACTGGTCTGGCTGACTCTCTGTCACCCTTGTCCACAGCTGTGCTTGCTTGACAGACATGAACAGAATTGCAGCAGCCTGTGTGGCCATGTCTCAAGTGACACTTGATCTATTAGTGCCACCATATGGGTGTGGGAATTCTCTCACTTTTCTGGGTTCTGAGTGCTCTATCTATTTACAAGTGTAATGTTGTTCAAAAATAAAGCATAACAACATAAAGGTGTTTATGTTATGCACACCTACAGTATATACACCCTTTTAGTATTTTTGCAGTCATTCAGGCTCTCCAGTATCTCAATGATGATAATCTAATCTATAGTAAGTTAAGATAATGCCAGATGGCAAAGAAGGAGCGGGCAGCAAAGCTTCCTTTTATACAAACAGACTAGTGGAATGAGTCAAGTTAAAGTGAGTTTGACTGAGTGCAGCTGCCCACCCACTTGCTAGCAGATAGCAGTCTTCTGTATGGCGCCCAGCAGAGCATTGGCAGTGTTTGTGAAAAGAATTGTGAAAGATTAATATAACACTTGGATGTAAAGTTTAGTTTTAAAACCTTGAGGTCAGCCAAGGGAGAGAGAAATAAGGAAAGCTTCGCAGTGCCCATTTGAGGTGACTGGCACAATTCAAATTCCTGTTAAGCCTCCTGTAAGCTCACCTTATGCTGTGGTCTCACTGCGGAGGCCCCAGATCCGATTCTTGTAGTCACACCCACCACCCTTTCCCAAAATGAGGGTCCACCAATGAAGTTACAGGAGAACTGAGGATTAGCTGAGTGACAGAGCAGATGGATCACACCACCACGGTGAACTCAGTGCCTTCCTTACTGTGGTGAGGAGGATGGGGGGGTGGATTGTTCAGTCCAAGTGTGTGAAAGGTCGGGCTGCTCCACGCAGCTGTAGCATGAAACGTGACTCCCTGGTGTAGCAAAGCGAGCACAATGCAAGTCCTGCCCACTGCCTCGTATGGTTATCGTGTTGCTGCCAACAAGTCTCTTGGAAATGTCCAATTTAAAAGAGTCAAAGGCACAATGATTCGACTCTTGGTTAAGTAGCTTGGATTCACTGCCAGGATAAATAAAGAGAAAAACATAACCACAGCACAAAAACAAGAGCTGGTTGCTCCATAGGAAATACAGTCCACGCAGCAGCTAGAGAAGTGTTCCTGTGCTGCTGTGTGCCATCAGTCTTTTGAGGAGGATGAAGCTGCTTCTCCTTCATATTGTCCTTAGTTTTGGAGCTGCGCGTGTCCTGTCAGATGGCAGGCTCAGTTCAGATACCACATATCCTCTTTTATGGTCTTGGCCTATGATTCTCACATGCATCACTATCCACAGGGAAAAGGCCCCAGAATGCTTAGTGCTGCCAACATGCTTAACCCGGAATGAGAAGATAAATACCATAAGATCCCTGTGTGACAAATGTACAAATTGTGTGGGATGCTGGGATGTACACACACACTTCTTACTAGTTTGCTGAGATGCTGACCCTTCCTGTTGATCTGCTAAGTGTTTTTCTTATAGGAGCAGGTAGATCTCATGGCTGGAGATTAGCTATATACTTTTTCTGTGCGCTATAAATTCAATTCTACCAGTCTATAATAAGCAGCAGAATCCTGCAAAGCAGGCAGTGTGGTGTCGTGCATAAACCTTTGGACTTCTGACTCTGAGGTTGTGGGCTCACTTGACCTCCCTGTACTCCAAATGAAAAAGCAAAAGAAATGTAACCAATTGTGTCATAAATGTTGTAAGTCACCTTGGATAAAGGTGTGAGCTAAACAGGTTAAGTAAAAACCAACGCAGTATATAAAATAATGACAAAGAATGACCAAGAAAGGTTCTAGCATGTATTCTGTTAAATGGACAGTTTTCTTTTTTCCCCTTCATACTGTGGTATTAAATTGTGACGTTCAAAATCAACTGTGTTACCCTTTTGAGTGTGAAGGCTGCCACTAGATGAGATAAAAAAAGACAACTCTAAAAGAAAATGACCCTTTTAACTCTTCTGGAAATGGAGGGCTCTCCTCTGCTCCCCTCCATTAAAAGAAGCTTCAAACGCTTACATTTCAAAAGAACTACATTAAATCTATAAATCTATAAGTACACACAGAAACAAATAATATACATTCTTTAACATAAATTATAACTAGCTTTACTAAACTTAAGGAAAGCCTAAATTAGTGTAAGACGCCTAAATTTGGGGTCTTTATAATAAGTGTAATGACTTGCTTCATGAGACAGAAGTGTAAACAAGAATAGTTGCACTTATGTTTGAAATATTAAAATATATATTTCAGTTTAAATTGTTTACATTATTTAAATTAATTATTTAAATAATTAGTTTAAAATATTTCTGTTTAAATTATTTACATTATTTAAATTATTAATTATTTAAGTTATTTAATTCTCTCTATTATAATAAAATAATCCTGCAACGAGACAAGACTTTTTGGAAGATTGTTTTCAAGTCCCACCCTCCTCTCAACCATTTTCAGCCACGCACACGGTAATCTCACCCGTCTTTCGTGTGAATGCTTTTGACAGACACAGTTTCTGCTCTCTCAGCTCTTATAAATTTTAATGTTTTCCTCACTTTAAGTTCCCAGTTAAGGAAGACGTATTATGTTCATATCTTATTGAAGAATTTCATCACAAAGGGTTATCAACAGGAAAAAAAATGAGTACACGGGCAATCCTAGCAGCGAGAAACGATGAAGTCAAATGAATAAACGCCAAAAATGTTGATTGGTTATACAGCAAATTAGTTAAATGCGTATCAATAGACTATGCTGAAACAGTTAGTGGTGATCGTATGGAAGATGAAAACATCAACTTACAATATCCTGAAGAATATCTACAACCGTTAACACCGTCCGGTCTTCCACGGCACTAATTACTGTGGAAAGAAGGATGAATCCAAGAAAGGTAATGTAGTAAATCTTCAGGGGATAACATTACACAACAAAGGAGATCTTGATATGCCATTCGGATTAAAATGTTAACAGTTTCCCGTTAGAATAGCTTTTGCAAAGACAATTAACAAATCTCAGAGCCAAACATTCGAAAAAGTCATTTTATTTAATAGAGAGAAACAAACGAAATCAATCTCAGCAGTTATACGTTGCATTGTCACGATATAAGTCCACACACAGAATCAAAATTCAATGCGACATTGACGAAAATGTATTTCAAAAAATTGTTTTTACAGAAGTTTTACAGTAAAAGTGTAAATTTTAAAAGTATTTGCATGTTAATTTCAAAGCCAAACAGAACGAAAAGCATTATCAACGAATAGCTCTTAACGCAACATGAAACATAATTTACTTTCAAATTATTATGTTTTACTCTTTTTTTAATATGGTTAATTATTCACTGTAATGTAAAATAGTTCTAGTATGCATATGTAACAATTCCCATGAAAATAAAAATCTGTTTAAATTGTATATCCGCATCCCCATACACGAGCAACAGAACTGCAAAGACGTGAGTGTGTAGCGCAGGCACAGGTTTGGCGAGCGAAACGAGCAGGGGGCAAAGCCCCCTAGTAGTTTAAAATATTTCAGTGTAAATGTCAAAATATTCTTGATTTTAATCAGAAAAAAAAAAATCAAAAATACCATCATATTTGTAACCACTGACCTTGAAATAGTCTAAAATGATACCTCACATACCTCTGTTACTGATTACTGATCTTTTGGAAGTTTGTTCTATCTGTCTATCATACACTGTCTTTCACCAAACAAAAACGCTGAAGTGTTTTCAAAGCTTTCATAAGTCATTTTTATGAATGCACCACAACTCCAAACGTTCAAACTACATATCCCATGATCCTATATGAACCCAGAATTCCATGAAAATCTGTTCAGCCTACTGTTTCACCATAGGCTTGTGTAGATGAAGAATGGAAAAGGGGAAACAAAAAGGTATCAACATTTCTAGAATAACATGAAACAATACTTTAACATACAGTATGCTTTATTTACCTGATAAAATACATTTCAGCAAATGGGGATAAACAAAAACACCCAAATTCAGTCAATTTACAAACTCTTTTCTCCTATTCTATCTAAACACATATGCATTTACTTATTTGGCTGACACCTTTATCCAAGGCGACTTACAACATTTATGATACACCCAGTAATGGCGCACTGCATGATAACGTGCAGTGAATCCACTTAACTTGAGCATTCCTAGTTTTCATCCTCTTTCTTTCTCTGTACATTTAGCATTCGTTGCTCAGAGGTTGATGCGCTTGCTGCTCCCTGAGCAGCTCTTCTTTTCTCCACCCTAGCGGGCCACTTCTTCTCTTCTTTCGTTGGCATCTTTTTGTGTTAAAACTGATTAAGTCAGTGTTTGTGTTGCAAATACTTAATACGTTTTCTTTCATTTTTCATTTAAGCTGGCACTTAAATCTTCAATCTGCCTCAAGAATGATTTAAGATATGAAGAGGTTGGGGAAGTGACAGCGAAGGTGGTAGGGATGAGAACGGCGCCTGAATGCATGTTTCAGTGTAACTGTAATGTAAAAGTAAATGGTATGTAGTATATTTTGAAGGTAGAAAAATATCGATGTTTTTTACAGTGTAAATAATAAAGATACTCATTAAAGTATAAGCACAATAGTTCAATAGATCTTCATTGTGAAGAGACTTTCAGTAAGTCTCTGTCACTTGTGGATAATGACATTGACCCTCCTGCTCCCCACAAAAGGACCAGTGACATACAAGGTCAGCGTTCCTCTGGAAGTCAGTAAGTAGTTATCTGGTTGTTTTCCTGTTCATGTGGGGTCAGTTGCCGTGTACTCTGAGCTCAGGATCATCTCATGCTGGTATCGTCTTACTACATATTTACTGTATCACGACCAACTTTCACATTTAGTATTGTTGAAGACCCACAGCAGTCCAAGACTACGACCAAGTGCAGCTGCAGTGTGTCTCTTGGAGTCAAAGAAGGGGACTAACTTAGAAATCCTCATGAGCAGCTTTAACTTACTATGGTGGGTAATGCTACAAAATTAATTCTGCATGCATTAGACTGCCTGTTACGAACATGAAAAAGCACAAATACAGTTTGCCATTAAAAACATGGAAACTGTATTTTATTCTTATACTAGCTCTGTTACTTCTCCTTGCCTGGGGAATTTTTTAAGACAGTGGGCTCAGTTGAAGTGCTGTTGGTTAATCAGAAGTATCAGAAATACTGTGTAACTACAGTAAGTAAGTCCTTTTAAATATACAGTACAATATTTGCTGTTTATTTAACCAATGCTAATAGTACTAGTTCACTGCAGCTTCTCACTCTTGATCATGCTACATACAATTGTCATTTTCTTTATATTACATTACAGTTTTTGCTGTTTCATTCAGGGAAGAGGGAAAACACCCAGGCCAGATATTCAAGCAGTCATGGATGAAAAAGCAGTGGAAGATGAATAAACGTAAAGCTGAATTAAGGTATTCTTGAGTTCAGAATTTCACTATTTCTGCTGCCTGCAGCACAGATTCTCCGGGTTGTTGAGCTCATCCCTGTGGTCCTAGGAGCAGAGCACAAGTTATACAGTAGCTGCAGAAACCTGGCAGCCAGCAGCCCCCAAACATGTCCACAGCAGGTTCTTTAAAGGGTCCTGACTGGTTATATGGTAACATCCCAGGTAAATTGAAAACCTCTTACTAGGTATTTTATACACTTTGATGACTGTTGGGTTAATTTAGTTATTAGATGTTGTGGTGTGAAATTTTGTATATAAGTTGATGAGTATTTTGTATGTCTTTATTTGTAAATCAGACAAAGCAAATGTAATATTAGTGCTTCAGGATTTTATTGATGAGAACAGTAATGCTTTGATGTCTAAGGCCCTGTCCACACAGACGTCAGAACTGAGTTTTTTTCTGCCGTCTGTAGCATCAGGTGAGTACGGATTGAACGGAGAGCGTTTTTCTGCTCATTGCAGCGAATCAGACTGTCCACATGGGCATTCACCACTTATATTCGGTCAAATACGCGTTCGGATGACATTCAAAAATGTCGCATGCAGATTTTTTCTTTCCGTCAATTTCTGCCAAAATCCCTATAAGCGTGAAGAAAACATCTGTATTGCATTTACATGTCATTCATTTAATGTTCTGGAGGACCGGATATCCAGGGCTCCAAGACAAGGGAACTGGGATCTATGGCAGAATCCTTCAGCAGTGTCAGTGCATAGCTAGTCTTTTGGCTCTGGCATGACAAGAGGCTGGAGACATTCCCATAGAACATGACATGTTTTATGCACAATTATCTGAATGGTGGACTTTTCCAGTAGGTACTGGAAATGTATGGAAGAAAAGGATTCCCCAATTGCCAAAAACCTTAGAAAAAAAAAAATCTACTCTATATATACGTATACTGTATATAAAATCCTAAGCCTAAAGTGTAACGATTTTATGTCATGTTTTTTCTCACGCTTTAAATCAGGCTCATTTTAAAGCCTACATATATATGTTTGGTATCATTCTTTTCAGAATTTGTCAAACTTTAATGTGATGTTGTTAGATTTTCAGATTCTTATTTAAATTATAAACTAAAAAACATCAAGAGCTCACATCCTGCAAGACGAGACTTTGTGCCAAAAGATTTAACCAGGCCCGGGGTTGGAAATAAAAGACATAGAATAAGACAGCTGCTGTGCAGGCTTTTAAATGATCGAAGCGCCATGCGAGATGCAGATCACGTGGCACAACAGCAGCAGCAAGCCAGCAGCTGATCGAGCAAAGAGGAGGTAAAAAAAAAACTATTTGTTTCCCATTTTATCACTGTTTAAGAAGGGGTTTCGGAGGAGCGACCACGTCTCCTTGGGGTGCGTTCAGCCCCCCTCTTCAGAACGCGAGTGTCAGAGATGTGAAGTGGCTGGCGAGTAGCACAAGCCGGGGGGCTGGCAAGCAAAGCAAAGCAAGCAGGGGGGTACCCCTTACTATTTATATACATATACAGTATGTATACACACACACGCAGATTTACACACATTATCTTTTTTTTTTTTTATTTTATTGATTTTATTGACATCACACAACATTCCATACAAATAGATACATTTTTACTAAAATAGGATCAAAAACAAATCAACCCCCACCCCAGATTTATACACATTATCAAAAAGATAATAATAATAATAATAATAATGGAGAATTCAAAACAGTTTGTAGGTTTGAGCTAATGGCGTAACTTTAGCTACTGTGGATTATTTATACTGGTGAGTGAGTGCATACGCGAGTACTATTTGCATATTTGCTTACTTCAAGGTGACAATCAGGTACTCTTCAGGGCTAACACTGACTCGCATAATGGTTGACCAGTGTGTAATATGGTGTTGTACCAGCTGCAGCAGGCAATCAAAACTTCAAACTCACATCCGACAGTGTATGAAGAACTTATATGGAAATCGTCACATTTCTTCATAGATTACACAAAAGCTTCCTTTCTTCACATGCTGCACATGCTGTGCAGTCAGAGGGTGAACCCAGTAGCAGCAGCAGCGATGTTTTCTCTGCCTGTTACATCGCCATATCAGGAGGATTTTTAACAGGAGGAGGTCAAGGTTCAGGTGTATTTTGAATCCAATGAAAGATGAACCTCAAACCTCACAGGTTAAAAACAATCTGGATTGCCTGATAACTGCCCCCCCCCACACACACAGGTAAACACACAAAACTACAATCTGAACTGTAGGTTGGTGTTTAACAGAGGCAAACGAACACGAATGTAACATCATATTGAAGTCAATTAAGCGCCACTACAAAACGCAACTTAAACACCTCACTCACTCAGAGCACATTCATTTAACCAAGCTCTGAACACTTGTGTGGACAGGCCCTAGCGAACCACTCCCCGTGACTCTTTAAGACTGACTCAGGATGTGAATTTTATTGCAGGGTTTGCTGATTTGGCATCCCTCACAGGAAAGCCATACTACCTAGCTGGCAAGCTTCAGCTCAACAAATGGTCTTCAGGGTAGGTGTGAAAAGCCAGTGTGTGCACTCACTGGTGTGAAGTATGGCTGTTTGGGATTGGTTTTGAATCACTGGCCATTCTGTACCATGATGCCTTGTTGGTGTAAGGATTTGAACAGAGCATGTATAAATTTGGTTGCCTTACCCCTCACTCTCTTTTTCAAACCATGACCATGAAGAGAACACAATAAGGAGCACAATATGGCAGCCATATTGAGACAGGCATGTAGCCTGTCCTGAAGAAAGCTGACTAGAAATGATGACTTGACCAGAGACATTTGAGTTAGTTACATGTCTGTGTGCCACCTGAAACTACAGATCTAGTATTTATCAGTTTGTATGGTTGTCAATGTTCATGTGTACTTTGCTTATTGTTATTATTTTATGAAAATAATCAATAATACGTTATTTAAAGTTGTAACTTAACTCCTGCATGTCTTTTTACTCTATCTAATTGCCTGATGTTACAGATATAGAAGGGAAGATGGGGAGAACTTATAAAATACAATACCTTATAAGCAGTGCTAAGTCTATGGGATTTGAGGCATTCTGATAAAGACTACACAATAAAGAATACAAAAGGGAAAAGTAGAGTAATATAGAGATCTACCAAGCTGGCCACATAAAGAATGACAAGTATCAACTCTTTTGTATTATTTACATCATTGGGAAATGAGTTCTAGAGAGACAATTCTACTTCAGATGCAATTCTACTAATGTGTAACTCTGGTCATCATTACTTTGTTTATGCAATTTCAGTGCCTTTTCATACACAAACTTCATACAATTTTATGAAGTTTACATGAGGATTTGCTTTTCCCCTGTGCATTGCCCCTTTAAATCAAGAGGAATATGTTGCTGCACATCATTAAGTGTTGGTGAGTGAAATGTTTATTCATGGTGCGCAACCTTTAACGGGCAATGAGACAGTCAGCTTATCTAACTGAGGAGAAACACAAAGTCAAAACAAGCCCAGCTGTAGATTAGTTAATCTTATGGCTGATCTTGTTCTGCTGGTCACTGAGATATGACGTTTATCTCCTCTTAAATATCATACTACGTAGTCTGACCTGGATCTGCTGCCAGTATGGTGTCATTTCATGTACACTTCAAGTGACCCTCTGATACTCTGACCAGCACATCTTCAAATGGGATACTGCAGTGTCAATGAGTACAACGTCATCTGCCAACTCAACTGCTGTGCAAATGTGTGAACATGAGGAGAGATCATTATACTTCAGCAGGCTCCTGTGAATGAAATGAATGAATGAATGAATGAAGGCTGGATAGCCCAGAAATGATTGTTTGAATCAACATACTGCCACTTGTTTAGGAGAAAAGCCACAATCCAGAAGTGTGGTATAGCAGGTCCACAGCTCATGTCAGAAGGGCCAGTTTTTTAAAATAAGTAATCGTCGCACTCGCTACTTAACGAGGGGGCGTGGTGGTGTGTTGCCGAGCAGTTCTCGGGGAATTCGTGATGCAGGCGATTCTCACTTAAGTGCATAGGTAAGGAGTCATCCACATCCGTAATTGTTCCCAGGAGCTGCTGATTGCCACAGGTGATCCACGTCCCCGTGATAAATAGAAGCACAAGGTGGATAGCTGGGGATGATGAAAAAAAAGAAAAGAAAAAGAAAGAAACAGAGGTTGCAGGAGTGAGGAAAAAATGCAAGAAACAGTGAGGACAAAGCTGGTGTGTGTGAGAGAGACAGAGAGAGAGAGAGCGAGTGAGCGAGCGCTCGCAGGCAGCTGGACAGTGAGCCCTTGCGGCGTGTTTGGGCCCGCATCAACACCTTGGGCCGTTGGTAGTGGTCACGCCCACTGAGCATTGGGAGGAGCGGGAGTGACCAGAAGAGGATGGCTCGCCACAGAAGACAGCGGGAGTCGGGAGGCTTGGAAGGTGGATTCCCCAACGTGAGCGTCCTAGCCATGGGGGGGAAGCCAAGTCTCTGTATGGAGAGAGCGGAACCGAAGCCAGGGGTCGAGAAGCCTCCAGACCAGTCAAGTGGAAAGAAGGTCAGCTGCAGGTACTGTTGCGAAGCCCAATAGGAGAAGCAGGGGAGCCACCAGGTAAAAAGAAGATACCAGGCTTTGTTTTAAAGAGACTGCTTCCAGCCGTTGTTTTAACCTTGTTTTAAAGGATTTTTTTTTTTTTTTTAACCTCCACCTTTTACTCGTTTTATGGGATTACAATATTTATTTATGGATATTTGAGGCACTGCACTTTGTTTGAACACTGTTTTGATTTGTTGTTTTTAATAAATGCACTTTGTACTTTTTGCACCATCCCCTTGCTCCATTTGTTGCGCCTCACTGCCAAGCTCATCGGTGACATTACCGACGGTGTCAGGTTCAAGGGCTCCAGTAAGGACGATGGGAGCGTGGAGCAGAACCCGCATCATCACAAGAAGATGAAGTAGGTGTCTGCCTTCAGCTCCTGCAGTTTGGTGCAGAGGATGTGAGGTTAAATGCTGCTTATTGCGCAATAAACCCAAGAGGATAAGCAGATTGATGTCCTGTTTATCAGGCAAAACAAAACACATGTGGAGAGGTCTGAATACACACTTGGACTCTAAAAAAGCATTTCTCACAAAGTGATTAAATTATTACACTATTACTCCACAAACTAAAAAGTATTCCCACCAGGGTATGTACACTTTCAAGGTGGTATGCAGGAGTCAGGACTATATGTTTCACAGAGCTCTCTCATTTCTCTACAGACTTTGTTGTGTCTAGTGAATGCCCCACTAGTGGTGTGAGAGGAGAAGAATAAGGCCCTCCAAGCATTTAGACTTAAGTTGCCAGTAGCCATGTAGTCTTTCTTAGTGGATGGTTTTGGAATGGGGTACTTTTTCAGAGCACACTTCTGCTGAATGATTCATTGGCCGTGGTTATGTTCTGCAATGGTTTCTAATAACAGATAGATGTGCATTCAAATAATATAATAGCTGCTAGAGTAGCCCAAGTGTGTGAGTGTGTGTGTGTTCGCCCTGCAATGAACTGACTCTCCGTTCAAGAGTTGTTGCTGCCTTGCACCCTGTGATTGCTGGGGCACAGCTGCCCTGTGACCCTCCTTGGATAAGCAGGTTAGGAAGCCTAGATGGATAGATGGATGAATCACGGTTGCCTACCTGTTTAGTGCTTGTCACTTAATTACATGCTATATGCGTGCTCAATATTCTTCCTCACTGATCCACGCACATGCATTGTCAGTCTAGCAGTAGTGGCCAGCCTTTGCAACATAAAGAAATAATCTTCTGTATTGTGAAAGAATAATTTTTCAGTCATTGTTGTGTAGGTGTCTACAAAACAGAAACAACAATTCAAATCTCTGCATCAGCATTCAATCATGTTGATAACGGGTGGTTGTCAATGACTTTCTGAGGTGAATCCACGAGCTGAAATGGTGCCGCGGAGGAAGATGAACAGAGTAGCTGATGAAGTGATGTGCACAGCCAGTCTACTTTACTTTTAAAATGGCTCAATCTCAAAACATTTGTTTGCTTTTTGACCTTCTTGGAATAACATGGATACACTGTTTTGCAAAATGTGTGTAATCTCCAGGTATGGATCTACCATCACCATGTCCTCACCCTGCAGTAACCAATGGGGAACTTGATGAAACGACTGAATGCCTGCATGTCAAAACCAAGAGTGAGAAGTACCATGCTGTGAGTAGGTGTCCACACTCTGAATTTGTAAAAGTAAGATCAACTCTCTGTTAATGAGCTATATATTCATTAGGGCAACCAGGAGCCTGTGGGGGTCTTACTCATAGCAGGAGCGGATCAATGCTCAATAACATTTTTGGCTTAAAAAATGAATGTATTTGGTAGGTTTTAAGGCTTTTTTTATTTACCTATGGACCTGTGTACCTTTAGCCCTATTGTAAGCTGCAGGAAGTATTTTCAAAAATTAGAAAAAAACGCTTCACTTCAAAACACAATTTAATGTGGCAATTAATATATCACCAATACAGAGGAAAATTAAGAAAAAAATAGAACTAGTACAAAGTCAATAAATAACTACAAATTGTGGAAGCAATAGAAGAAAAAAGAAAACAGTGAAAATTGTATTAACAAATAAGCACAAGTTACTATATCTGTCTAGTATGGATATAGTTATAGTGTAATAACAGAGAAAATCCAATGAACAAAAATATCTCTCTATTATATAAAAAAAAAATCCTGCAACGAGACGAGACTTTTTTGAAGAGATTTTTTCAAGTCCCACAAGACTTTGGGCATGAGATTTTTTTCAAGTCACGCCCTCCTCTCAACCATATTCAACCACACACACAGTACTCTCACCTATCATTTGTGTGAATGCTTTTGTCAGACTCAGTTCCTGCTCTCCCAGCTCTTATAAATTTTAACATTTTCCTCACTTTAAGTTCCCAATTAAAGAAGACGCATTATGTCCAAATCTTATTGAAGAATTTCATCACGAAGGGTTATCAACAGAAAAAATGAATACATGGGCAATCCTAGCATAGAGAAACGATGAAGTCAAATGAATTAACACCAAAAATGTCAATCGGTGTTAATTACACTGCAAATTGGTTAAATGCGTATCAATAGACTATGCTGAGTGGTAGTGATCGTGTGGAAGATGAAAACATTAACTTACAATATCCCGAAGAATATCTACAACCGTTAACACCATCCGGTCTTCCACTGCACTAATTACTGTAGAAAGAAGGATGTATCCAAGAAAGGTGATGTAGTAAATCTTCCACGGATAACATCAGACAACAAAAGAGATCTTGGTATGCCATTCGTATTAAAACGTTAACAGTTTCCTGTTAGAATAGCTTTTGCAAAGACAAACATTTGAAAAAGTAATTATATTTAATAGAGAGAAAGAAACGAACAAACACAGAATCAAAATTCAATGCACTATTGACGAAAATGTAATTCAAAAAATTGTTTTTACTGAAGTTTTACAGTAAAATTGTATATTATGTTTTACTATTTTATAATATGGTTAATTACTCCCTGTAATGTAAAATAGTTAGTTCTATTATGCATATGTAACAATTCCCATGAAAATAAAAATCTGTTTAAATTGTACATCCGCATCCCCATACATGAGCGGCAGAATAGCAAAGAGGCTAGCGTGTAGCGCAGGCCCAGGGGGTTGGCGAGCAAAGCAAGCAGGGGGCAAAGCCCCCTAGTTAATAAATATACAAATCATGCACATTGCATAACACATATTGAAGAAGAAACAAAAACACCATAAATAAAAAAACAGGGAAAAAAATAAAAATGAAAATATATAGGCGGCATGGTGGTGCAGTGGTAGCGCTGCTGCCTCACAGTAAGGAGACCTGGGTTTGCTTCCCAGGTCCTCCCTGTGCGGAGTTTGCATTTTCTCCCCATGTCTGCGTGGGTTTCCTCCCACAGTCCAAAGACATGCAGGTGAGGTGCGTTGGCGATTCTAAATTGTCCCTAGTGTGTGCTTGGTGTGTGAGTTGGTGCCCTGCCTGGGATTGGTTCCTACTTTGCACCCTGTGTTGGCTGGGATTGGCTCTAGCAGACCCCCATGACCCTGTGTTCGGATTCAGCGGGTTGGAAAATGGATGGATGGATGAAAATATAGAAATACAAAAATCATAATTATACCATACAGTTCAATCTGTCCCAGTTATGACGTTGATGGCAAAAAGCTCAAAAACGACAGACAGGACTCCTTTCTGCTCTCTGCAGGAGTAGCTCTGCTGTAGCCCATCCATAGGAAGGCTGCTCAGCTTATGAAGGAGATGTGGGAAAGCCCTCAGGAGTTTCATCCCTGGAAGAGTCAAAACTGCCAGAGAGCCAATGGGGTCAGGCCAGTTGGGGATCAGAACTGGTGTGCTGCTGAGGCATCACCTGCTGCATGGCATCACTCCCAGTTTGAGGCGGCCCATCCAGGTAGGTATGTGGAATATCTTGGCTCTCCGGCATGATGATCATCTTCCTCTACTGTTGGAGGAGCTTGGTAAACCGCAGTTTCAGTGGTGGCACTCTCTGAGGTACGCAGATTTGGGACTGTCCAGATCTCTGTAGGTGGGTACACCTTTTATTGGTCTGGTTGCTCTGATGGCCGTCATACTTGGGGAGTAGCTGTTGCTATGTTGGAACGGCTCCTTCCGATGGTGTCCGATGTAACTCCTTTCAACGAGCGTATTATTGGATTCAGATTAAGGCACTCTCTGGGTGTCTTGTCTGTGGTCTCGGTGTATGCTCCGACTGTGGTGAGTGATGTTTCAGTGAGGTAGACATTTTACTTGCAACTTCGCCCTGTGCTTGATGGGTGCCCACGAGGTGACACTCCTCTGGTCAGGGGTGACTTCAGTGCAGCCCCTGGCACTGACAGGGCTGGCTTCGAGGATGGTCTCGGTCCCCATGGGTCTGGTGACCGTGGTGAAAGTGGCTCCATGTTTCTTGGCTTTGGAAAAGGTCAGGGGCTGTGAATAGCTGGATCCTGGTTCCAGTGCCCTGAGGTGCATCGTTGGACTTGGTACTCCAATACTGGTGTTGTGGAGAAGGAAATCGATCACATACTTGTGGGCAGACGCTGGAGGCTCTTGCAAAACTGCAGGGTCTACAGAAGTGCCCATTTTGTGAATTCTGACCAAAGACTTGGTGTTGCTACTCTGAAGATCCAGCTTAGGTCCAGTAGGCCACCACCTGCTAGGAGAATGAGGCTGGACCTGGCCAGACTCCAACATCAGGCTGTTTCTGAGGAGTTTACACACAGTTTGTGTGAGTAACTTTCAGATTAGGGTGTGACTGCTGATCTTAAAGTGATGTGGAAGACCATTGGTGACAAGACCCTGAAGTTTGCTGAGGGTTGTGTTGGTGTTGCCAGTGTTCTCAGAAGGAAGTGTTTCATCTCACAGGGCACCCTGGAGGAGGAGTTGCAGCACATGGCTTGATGGAAACTAAGAAGGATGGCTCTGAGGGCAGATAAGGAGGCATTGGTTAGAGGAACCTGTGTGCAAGTGACACACCATCTAAGGTCTAGTGACCCATAAACTGCTTACCCAGGAATTGAAGCATTACACACATCTGATTATATTACTTGGATAGTCACAGTTGGCTGGTGAATGAATGACCTTTACAGATGACACTGCAGTTGTAACCTGCTGAACTGGTTACTTTGAGTAGCTGTTTAAACCTGATCCTCCAGCTAGAATGTTGGACATCTCTGGGTCCACGGTTTTTGAAGCTAATCCTCTAGTTAGCTATGAGAAACCCAATCTTACTGAGATTGCACAGGTGGTGAACCAGCTGAGGGAAGGGAACGGTGCAAGGATCTGAGGTATCCAAGGTGAATTTCACCAGGCTCGTGGTAAGGCTGACCTCCTGGCATTGCAAACAGTCTTTGCTTCCATTTGGCATCATCTCAACTGACTGGAAAATGGGACTTGTCATCCCTAATTGGAAAGGGAAGGGTGATCACCTGGATTGCGGCATCTACAGGGGGATAACACTGCTCTTGGTGCTGGGTAAGGTCCTTGCTGGGTCATCCTCAATAGACTGCATCATGGTACTTGAGGGTTCTCATTAAGCGCAAACGCAAATATCGGCAGAGTTGCTTTGCAGCCCTTGTTGATTTTCATCTGATCAATCTGTCTGTGAGACATCCTGAGAGTTGCTGGATATCATGGCCAGCCTGAACATTGGTACTGCGAGTGCTGGGCAGAGTGGAGGCAGAACCTTTTTGTTTTTCCAGTTGATTCTGTAGTTCGTCAGGGGTGTGTTCTTACTCCTACTCTGTTAAATGCTGGCATGGACTGGGTATTGGGCAAAGTCGTGGGGTCCAGCGGGTGTGGGGCATCTGTTGGTGAAGAAAGATTGACTGATCTTGACTTTGCCGACGATGCTGTGATCTTCGCAGAGTCAATGGAGGCTTTGATCAGAGACTGAGTGAGGAGTCTGAGTGTCTGGGCTTGCAAGTGTCCAGGATAAAAACCAAGATCCAGGCCTTTAATGACCTCTTGGGCACAGCCATCAGCAGTGTGTCTGATTGCGGAGAGAGTGTCGACCTTGTCGAGAGGTTTACTTACCTTGGCTGCAACATTGAAGTCTCTGGTGACTTTTCCAATGAAGTCAGTAGACGGATTGGGAGAGCATGGGGGATCATGAAGTCTCTGGAAAAGGGTGTGTGGCGCTCCTGGTGTCTTTCTAAAAGGATGAAGGTCCAAGTCTTTAGAGTCCTGGTACTTCCTGATTTGCTATATGATTGCGAGACATGGATGCTATCCAGTAACCTGAGATGAAGACTGGACTCCTTCGGTACTGTGTATCTTCGGAGAATCCTTGGGTACCACTGGTTTGACTTTGTGTCTAATGAGTGTTGCTCATAGAATCCACAATGAGGCACTTTACCTGCATTGTGAGGGAGCGTCAGTTACGACACTATGGCCATGTGGGCTTAAGGGGCTGGACCAGGCCAAGGGGACAACCATCTAACACCTGGCTGCAGCAGATAGATGGTCATTTCTGGAGGATAGGGGTGAACCGTGTGTTTGCCTGGGGGGTTGCCAACCAGGATCCCGAGCTGTTTCATTGTGTGGTGTGTGTGGCAGCATGCTGTACCAGTGCATGCTCCCCTACCTGACCTGACCTGTTCAATCTACAGTACTACAATATCATATAGTCCATTCAAATTCAGATAAAGTGTTGGAAAAAAAACAACAAACAGGAGTGTAATGCAAACAATGAATGGAATAAGCACAATTAGTGGTCCAGTTAGTCCTTGGTTATATAAGATGCGCCTGTTATAACGCAAATTAAAGCACCAGGATGGTGAAGAAATAACTTTGACTTGAAAAATACCAAACATATACCGTAAGTTCCTGGTCTCTGTTTGCATATCCTCATAAACATAGCCAGTTAGTAGCAGAGTAAAGCAGAAACTCCACTTGTCTTGAATATCACAGACCTTTGTGATTTGCAATGTCTCGTGTAGCCCATCTGCTGCATGCGCCAGCATTTTAAATATACTTCATGATCAGAAGTGCTTCCCACTCCCCTACAATCAGACAGCCGTGATCTCCTTCTGGTACCCACCGTATCCACAGAGTGGTTATCTACTCCATGGAGCCCTATTCTAAATCCCTTGTGGATAGCTGGCCACTTTCACCTTGCTTACTTCATTTCTTTTACAGTGTATCACATAGAAAGGATATGTCAGACTGCCAGGGTCAAAGTCCCCTCCATGTCCAGTGTTGCTTCTTTTGAGCAAGGTCACCCTGACCTCTTTATTTGTTTGCTTTCACCAGGATTAACAGAAGGCAAAAATACAATTTACTTTGTATACAATATAAAACTCTCAAACCTGTTACTTCCAAATCAGGATCTGGTGGGCTGGAGCCTGTCCCAAAGGCACTGGGTGCAAAGCGGCAAACAGTTCTGCATGATTTGCCACTCTATTGCAGGGTCTGCACTCACACATACCAGGCCAGTCTAGGATTGCCATGTCTTTGCAATGAGGGAGGAAACAGATACAGAGATAACATCAAATCTCACCCAAGTGCAAGATTTGAATCCTGGATGATTGACCTATGATGCAGGAGAGAGGGGCCTCCGTCCCACCGACAAATGCATTGACAGAAGCTAAAGTGTCCCTTCACATATCACCAGCACTGAGAGGCCACCTTGTCTTTGAACGCCACCCTTTTCATTCTCAGATGCCATCTTTCTCTCGGAGTCTATTTGCTGCACTTTATTTTCATTTCTTCTTAACTTCCTTTCAGGCGCACACTGCCCTTGCTGTTTTTCCTCAGGTTAACCTTTTCAGCTTATAATTAACTTTTTAAAAATGTTTCCTTTCTTGGAACAAATCCCAGAGCAGCTCCTGGTTTAGCTCAATGCACCTCCTTCAAGATGTCACCTGTCTGAAAGCAGAGAAGGTTTTCAAAATAAAGGAATGAACAAGCAACCTACTATCTGTACATCACCACCATTGACCTGACTTGTGTTAGCATAAGAAAAAGTGACATCTGTGCCACAGAGTGACACTGCCCTTCAGTCTAAACACGACTTGGCACAAACACTCAAATGCTCCTCTATCCAGTCACATATCTCCTAACCTGCCTGTCTTATTTAAGGTCATGGCGAGCTGGTGCTGGTCTTAGCAGTACTGCAGAACGGGATGCCAGACCACTGCAGATGCCACCAGGTCATAATAAGTTCATTACACCAATCCGCATACAGTACAGATAAATGGTATATACTAGGTAGTTGCCATTAAGTATTATGTAAAGTTCCAAAAGCAGTCCTGGGTAAATACCTGGTTTATAACAATATATACAGCCAGCGTTCTGAAATATAACACCTATATTTACTAAAAAGGAATACAGTAGCACCGCTTGGCAATGGAGTTCATGACCCAGGAGGGAGACATGGTGCACATAATACCTTTACACTGGAGCAATTTAATTTTGTTTTTTAAACTTCTGTTTATACAAATACATGGTTAATTCAAAATATATTTTTAATGCAAAGGAAAAGCTAATTCTCCTTACTCACTGAAGTGTGTTAGATCTGCTTAATTTTAACAGACATCGATATAACTTAAAAAGCTTGATGCAAACTGTTACAATTTTTTGTTGACCTGAAACCATTTTTTTTTTTGGAGAGCAGAATGCCCGTGTCTTCTTCATCCATGTTCTTATAAATGATTGTCTCCTTTGTCTTTGCTTGTTGTAGAATATCCTGATTAAAAAGTGGTGGAAGGCGTGTGATTGTTATTCAAGGTTTGTTCAAAATGAGAGTAAGATTTCCACAACTGTGTGACGCATCTTATCTGTTAGTTTGGCCTCAAAGTCGTGGACCACTGCTTGTTCATGTAGACTGTAGTGCCCAGGCTGGGCTCCAGGGGTGGACGCGTTTCTGCATGTTTCTGCACTGTGCATGTCAGTTATCGAGACGTGTCAAGTGAGCTCATGCAATACCATTTCCAGGACTGACACATCTGCTGCTTTGTCTTCTCCATTTAAGTTCTTCTAAAGTTTCTGGGCAGTCAGATATCCAGAGAGTTTGTTTAGATATTTGTATGCCAGTGAGATGAATGGCTGTCATTTGTGTAATGCTGTTAATAGCATAATGCCGGAGCCCTTCTTATGTCAACAACAACATCCATCCATCCATCCATTACCCAACCTGCTATATCCTAACACAGGGTCACGGGGGTCTGCTGGAGCCAATCCCAGCCCACCGCAGGGCACACAAACACACACACCCACACACCAAGCACATGCTAGGGACAATTTTAGGATCGCCAATGCACCAAAAAAACAAACAAGGAGCTGGTGGTGGATTTTATGAGGCCCAGGGCCCTCATGGACCCCGTGATCATCAGAGTTGACTGTGTGCAGAGGGTACAGACCTATAAATACCTGGGAGTGCAGCTGGATGATAAATTGGACTGGACTGCCAATATTGATGCTCTGTGTAAGAAAGGACAGAGCTGACTATACTTCTTTAGAAGGCTGGCGTCCTTCAACATCTGCAATAAGATGCTGCAGATGTTCTATCAGACGGTTGTGGCAAGCGCCCTTTTCTACGCGGTGGTGTGCTGGGGAGGCAGCATAAAGAAGAAGGATGCCTCACGCCTGGACAAACTGGTGAGGAAGGCAGGCTCTATTGTAGGCATGGAGCAGGACAGTTCGACATCCGTGGCAGAGCAATGGGCGCTCAGCAGGCTCCTATCAATTATGGAGAATCCACTGCATCCACTAAACAGTGTCATCTCCAGACAGAAGAGCAGCTTCAGCGACAGACTGCTGTCACTGTCCTGCTCCACTGACAGACTGAGGAGATCGTTCCTCCCTCTCACTATGCGACTCTTCAGTTCCACCTGGGGGGGTAAACTTTAACATTATTCAAAGTTATTGTCTGTTTTTACCTACATTTTTATTACTCTTTATTATTGTTTTTTTGTATCAGTATGCTGCTGCTGGAGTATGTGAATTTCCCCTTGGGATTAATAAAGTATCTATCTATCTATCTATCTATCTATCTATCTATCTATCTATCTATCTATCTATCTATCTATCTATCTATCTATCTATCTATCTATCTATCTATCTATCTATCTATCTATCTATCTATCTATCTATCTATCCCTGCACAGTCTTTGGACTGTGGGAGGAAACCCACGCAGACATTGGGAGAACATGCAAACTCCACAACAACAACAAATATTTCCTTAGCATGTCTTCATGCATAGGATGTCGACCAAAGTGTCTTACAAGACGTCAGAGAAATAGACCGAAGAATAGAAAAACAAATTAAAATTAGATAAGAAAATTATTGAATATATAACATACAAAAATAAATGAATATACACATACATAAAACAGATATACTGTATAATAAGTAGAAAGGTAAATTCCTTATATATACAGTACTGTGCAAAAGTTTTAGGCAGGTGTGAAAAAATGCTGTAAACAAAGAATGCTTTCAGAAATATAAATAATGATTGTTTATTGTTATCAATTTACAAAATGCAAAGTGAGCGAACAAAAGAAAAATCAAAATCAAATTAATATTTGGTGTTACTACCTTTTGCCTTCAAACCAGCATCAATTCTTATAGGTACACTTGCACAAAGTCATGGATTTTGTAGGATTCTAGTCAGGTGTATGATCAACCAATTATACCAAACAGGTGCTAATGATCATCAATGTCACACGTAGGTTGAAACACAGTCATTAACTGAAGCAGCTGTGTAGGAGGCTTAAAACTGGGTGAGAAACAGCCAAACTCTGCTACCAAGGTGAGGTTGTGGAAGACAGTTTCATGTCATGGCAAGATTGAGCACAGCAACAAGACACAAGGTCGTTATACTGCATCAGCAAGGTCTCTCCCAGACAAAGATTTCAAAGCAGACTGGGGTTTCAAGATGTGCTGTTCAAGCTCTTTTGAAGAAGCACAAAGAAACGGGCAACGTTGAGGATCGTAGACGCAGTGGTCGGCCAAGGAAACATAGTGCAGCAGATGAAAGACACATCAAGCTTATTACCCTTCAAAATCGGAAGATGTCCAGCAGTGCCATCAGCTCAGAACTGGCAGAAACCAGTGGGATCCAGGTACACCCATCTACTGTCCGGAGACGTCTGGCCAGAAGTGGTCTTCATGGAAGAGTTGCAGCCAAAAAGCCATACCTCCGCCGTGGAAACAAGGCCAAGCGACTCAAGTATGCATGAAAACATAGGAACTGGGGTGCAGAAAAATAGCAGCAGGTGCTCTGGACTGATGAGTCACAATTTGAAATATTTGGCTGTAGCAGAAGGCAGTTTGTTCATCGAAGGGCTGGAGAGCGGTACAATAATGAGTGTCTGCAGGCAACAGTGAAGCATGGTGGATGTTCCTTGCACGTTTGGGGCTGCATTTCTGCAAATGGAGTTGGAGATTTGGTCAGGATTAATGGTGTTCTCAATGCTGAGAAATACAGGCAGATACAGTGCATCCAGAAAGTATTCACAGCGCATCACTTTTTCCACATTTTGTTATGTTACAGCCTTATTCCAAAATGGATTAAATTCATTTTTTTCCTCAGAATTCTACACACAACACCCCATAATGACAACGTGAAAAAAGTTTACTTGAGGTTTTTGCAAATTTATTAAAAATAAAAAAATTGAGAAAGCACATGTACATAAGTATTCACAGCCTTTGTCATGAAGCTCAAAATTGAGCTCAGGTGCATCCTGTTTCCCCTGATCATCCTTGAGATGTTTCTGCAGCTTAATTGGAGTCCACCTGTGGTAAATTCAGTTGATTGGACATGATTTGGAAAGGCACACACCTGTCTATATAAGGTCCCACAGTTGACAGTTCATGTCAGAGCACAAACCAAGCATGAAGTCAAAGGAATTGTCTGTAGACCTCCGAGACAGGCTTGTCTCAAGGCACAAATCTGGGGAAGGTTACAGAAAAATTTCTGCTGCTTTGAAGGTCCCGATGAGCACAGTGGCCTCCATCATCCGTAAGTGGAAGAAGTTTGAAACCACCAGGACTCTTCCTTGAGCTGGCCGGCCATCTAAACTGAGCAATCGGGGGAGAAGGGCCTTAGTCAGGGAGGTGACCAAGAACCTGATGGTCACTCTGTCAGAGCTCCAGAGGTCCACTGTGGAGAGAACCGTCCAGAAGGACAACCATCTCTGCAGCAATCCACCAATCAGGCCTGTATGGTAGAGTGGCCAGACGGAAGCCACTCCTTAGTAAAAGGCACATGGCAGCCCGCCTGGAGTTTGCCAAAAGGCACCTGAAGGATCTCAGACCATGAGAAAGAAAATTCTCTGGTCTGATGAGACAAAGATTGAACTCTTTGGTGTGAATGCCAGGCGTCACGTTTGGAGAAAACCAGGCACCGCTCATCACCAGGCCAATACCATCCCTACAGTGAAGCATGGTGGTGGCAGCATCATGCTGAGGGGATGTTTTTCAGCGGCAGGGACTGGGAGACTAGTCAGGATAAAGGGAAAGATGTCTGCAGCAATGTACAGAGACATCCTGGATGAAAACCTGCTCCAGAGTGCTCTTGACCTCAGACTGGGGTGACGGTTCATCTTTCAGCAGGACAATGACCCTAAGCACACAGCCAAGATATCAAAGGAGTGGCTTCAGGACAACTCTGTGAATGTCCTTTAGTGGCCCAGACAGAGCCCAGACTTGAATCCGATTGAACATCTCTGGAGAGATCTTAAAATGGCTGTGCACCAACGCTTCCCATCCAACCCGATGGAGCTTGAGAAGTGCTGCAAAGAGGAATGGGCGAAACTGGCCAAGGATATATTTACATTTACATCATTTAGCAGACGCTCTTATCCAGAGCGACTTACAACAGTGTTTGTTAGTTTTTCGCATACCCCTTGGGGTCAGAGCGCAGGGTCAGCCATTGTACAGCGCCCCTGGAGCAATTACAGGTTAAGGGCCTTGCTCAAGGGCCCAGCAGAGTAGGATCTCTTTTGGCAGTGACGGGGATTCGAACCGGCAACCTTCCGGATACCAGCGCAGATCCTTAGCCTCAGAGCCACCACTCCGCCCAAGCTTGTGGCATCATATTCAAAAGGACTTGAGGCTGTAATTGCTGCCAAAGGTGCATCGACAAAGTATTGAGCAAAGGCTGTGAATACTTATGTTCATGTGATTTCTCAGTTTTTTATTTTTAATAAATTTGCAAAAACCTCAAGTAAACCTTTTTCATGTTGTCATTATGGGGTGTTGTGTGTAGAATTCTGAGGAAAAAATGAATTTAATCCATTTTGGAATAAGGCTGTAACATAACAAAAGGTGGAAAAAATGATGCGCTGTGAATACTTTCCAGATGCACTGTACTTATCCATCATGCAATACCATCACGGAGGCGCATGATTGGACCCAAATTTATTCTGCAGCAGGACAACGACCCCAAACATACAGCCAAAGTCATTAAGTACTATCTTCAGCATAAAGAAGAACAAGAAGTCCTGGAAGTGATGGTATGGCCCCCACAGAGCCCTGATCTCAACATCATTGAGTGTGTCTGGGATTACATGAAGAGACAGAAGGATGTGAGGAAGCCTACATCCACAGAAGATCTGTGGTTAGTTCTCCAAGATGTTTGAAACAACCTACCAGCTGAGTTCCTTCAAAAACTGTGTTCAAGTGTACATAGAAGAATTGATGCTGTTTTGAAGGCAAAGGGTGGTCACACCAAATATTGATTTGATTTAGATTTCTCTTTTGTTCATTCACTGCATTTTGTTGATTGATGAAAATAAATGATTAACACTTCCATTTTTGAAAGCATTCTTTGTTTAGGGGTTTTGTTAAAATAATTCAGTGTTAGCCTCGTTTGTCTCTGCACTTAAGGTGCATAACAGCAAAAGGCCGCCTCAGCACTTTTTTTAAGCTTGGCGAAATTATAAGCAGACAATTATTAGAAGTTCTAAGGTTATGACTTAGAGTGTAGAAGGGCAGGCACTCTGAAGTATAGCAAGGAGCAGATTATTTAAATCTTTATACACCATTGGTCACATTTTAAAGTCAGTTCTAAAAGACACTGGTAACCAGTGTAATGACCCTACGACTGGTGAGATGTGCTCAGATTTTCTTTTTCTCATTAAGATATTTGCTGCTTCATTCTGCACTAATTGTAACTGATTGTCCTTCTTAGGTAGTCCTGTTAGAAGTGTATTATAGTAATCTAGCTGACTCAAAACAAAAGCGTAAATTAAGTTCAGCATCTTGCAATGTTAAAGAGGTCTAATGTTTTTCAAAGTTAAGGAAAAATGTAGCCCTACTAATCTGAACAATATGTGCTTTAAAGTGTAGGACAGAGTTCATGATTACAACTAAATTCTTTACCTCTGCCTTGACTTTTAATTCTAAGGGATCAAGATTATTTCCAAGACCTTCAGTATTTTAATTTTTGCAAACAACCAAGATTTCTGTTTTTCCTTATTTAGCTTGAGAAAGTTACTACTCATCCATTCAGAAATACAACACAGTCATCCGGTCAGAGAGCTAAGAGCGTCGCGGTCATCAGGCGCCATAGAGAAGTGAGCCTTTGTTTGTGTGTACTTGAGGTCTGTGGTGTCACCCTAAAACAGGCGTGTGACCTTTAATGTGAGATTTCATTTCATCCAACCAATTAGTATAAAAATAGGTCCACTCTGTGCACAATTTTATCTTTGAAGAGCGCTCTGTATGATCTGAGTGGGGTTGAAAAAGCTTTGGGACTCTGAGAGGTCTACTTGGCTTCCTGAGGTTTTTGTTTTCTTGTCATTTGTTGTCATCTGGTCATAACTCAAAAAAAGCAAACCAACTGATGACTATCACCGCATTACTTTTCAGCTACTCAGTATACTTCATATACATCTTATTTTTTTACTATAATAGTACCCTATTAGTGTCTTTTAATTAATATATACAGTAGAGTGTTAGGTAATTGGTATTGTAATTGCTTATACACTCAATGTATAAAACAGGCTCACTACATAATAACAAATCTTTCTGTAGAGCTTGTTGCTGTGGGTTTGCACCAGTGTCAGTTATCCCTGGAGCCATGCCGTCCATGTTTGTACTATTAGCTGTGCTGATATACTCACTCCATTTCAGTTTTACAGTGAGGTTCATGTTGCATTTGACGGAGATGCCCAACAGCCCACCATCACAGATGGCATCACTTTGCATGCATGATTCTGTGTGTGTGTTTATGCATGAGTTTAAAACCAAATTTTAAACTTGGTTCTCTTCATGTATGTGGACATACTATAGCTTCTTAGAGGCTAAGATTTGACCAGTATATCACCAATTAGTCTGTTTGTTAACATACTTTCCCATTCAGTGGCCATGTCTTCTGTTTCAGACTTATAGGCTTGCCATTACCACCCATCCTAAAGGTGAAAGTAAACAACAGCAGGAGTCCTACAATGGCAGAGTGCCCACCACTGCATACAATCAGCTCACCTCCAAGTGGGTGACCTCATTGTTGGACTTTTACATGTGACTGAAAGGTCAAATGAAGATAACAACCAGGGAGTTTTAGTCTTACTTCAAACCAGATGGAGATGATGATGGAATTAAACTAAACACACATCAAGCCCAAGCTACCAATCTGAGTCAGGGTCACACAACTGCCTGGCTCAGGTTCTGATTAGTAAAGACAGCTCCATCGCAGGACTGACTCTGGACACTGTAGAAGCCGTTGTGGAAATGAGAATGGTGGCAAAATTGGATGCCATAGCGGGTGCTGTGTTGGAGTTCCTTCAGCCACAGGCTTATTCTGCCATGGTGCAATAAGAAGCTTCTCTCGTTTATTTTTCTGCCTGCTACCATTAGGCTCTTGAACACTTAAATACCGATGTCCCTTCCTTTACACCACCCAAAAGTCACAGGAAGAGAATACAGACTTCAAAGCACTATATAAATGTAATGAATTATTATTATTATTATTATTCAATACACTTGTTATTTTTACCATAAAATTTATTATTGTATATTTTTTAACCTAGTGTCTTATATTGCATCATTTGTGCTACCCGTCTAAAACAAATTGAAATCTAAGTAATTAATGAAGACCTCACTGTTAATGTTTAGATAGACCTAATCTAGTTCACGTCACCTGAGACACTTTTCAGTCGTCCTCAGACGGTGCTTTGACTTTATTTTTAACACATAAAACATGACATTCTCCAGTAGGCTCACTCTATTTTATTGTTGTGCGGAGCCAAATCTTATCTCTGCAGCATCAAGCACAAGGACATCACCGGGCCCATTCATGCACACACTCACCTATATGGATTTAGATCATGTTACAAAAAAACATTTGATGTGAAAGTTTAATATAAAGTCTAAAAATAAAATGTTAAAATAAAATAAATAGTCTTAAAATACTGATTATGTGGAACATTAAAGATTTTTTTCTCAGTTCACTTACAGAACAACAGCATGCCAGATTCAAACATGACAATAGCTGAACTGCAGGAAAACATTTGCATTGTTGTCAGTTCCTTGAAGAAACACAGCCATCTCCCTAATGTCACTGCCGTTACCTAACCAGTATTATCTACTAACCTATGACACCAGAAAGTGAAAGACATAAACAATGTTAATAAACAATAACTGTAGAATAATGGTACATTGTGAACTAAAACAAACACTGGAACCAGAATGCATATGATGACTCCCATACAATCACCAACTCTCACCACCTGAGGCCTATTTGTGAGGAAAGAGAAAACCCATCTGCAGATGGTCGTCCCCAACCCAAGGTCGTCAAGCTGCAAGATGATGGTGTTGAATGCCGAGCCGTAATCTATGAACTGCATTCTTACATATGTATTTCCTCTTTCCAGGTGGGTGAGGGCAGTGTTTATTGTTAGCGCAATGGCATCCTCTGTAGATCTGTTTGCTCTGTAAGCAAATTGGAGAGGATCCAGCGTGTCGGGGAGGGAGGAGCAGATGTAACCTTTGACCAGTTGCTCGAAGCACTTCATAATGACCGATGTCAGTACAACCGGGCGATAGTCATTCAGACAGGAGACCACCGGTTTCTTTGGAACAGGAATGATGGTGGATGCCTTGAAGGAAGTGGGGACCACTGACTGCCTCAGGGAGAGATTGAAGATGTTGGTGAACACACCTGCTAGCTGGTCAGCACACGCCCTGGGGGCACGACCTGGGATGCCATCTGGTCCCGGAGCTTTGCGAGGATTGACCTTTTTGAAGGACCTTCTCACGTCAGATGTTTCAAGGATCAGAGTGACAGACTCACTGCCCCCTTGAGGATATAGCACCTGTTCTTTATTGGTTGCATCAAAACGAGCATAGAAAGTGTTGAGCTCGTCTGCAAGACATGCAGTGGGCTGAACACTGACTGTGTTTTTCTTTTTATAGTCAGTGATGCAGCACAGTCCATTCCACAGGCACTTGGTGTCACAGCTGTGGTAGCTTGACTCCACTTTGTCCCTGTAGTCCTGTTTGGCCTTCTTGATGGACCTCCAGAGGTCATATCTGGCTGCTCTGTATGCACCAGAGGCCCCTGAGCCAAAGGCAGAGGTCCGCGCCTTGAGCTTAGCCCGAATCTCCCTATTTACCCAAGGTTTCTGGTTAGGATATATGCAAATGGAGGTTTTAGTGACAACATCGTCAATGCACTTGCTGATATAACCTGTGACAGAGTCTGTGAATTCATTGATGTTGCCATCAGCTGCATCCTCAAACATCTGCCAATCAGTTGATTCAAAGCAGTCCTGTAAGACCCCCTCAGCTTCACTGTCCCATTTGTAGATGTCCCTGTAAACCAGTTTTTCCTGTTTAAGTCTTTGTTTATATGCAGGCAGCAGCAATATAGAGCAATGGTCTGCTTTTCCAAAAGCTGGTCGAGGGAGGGATTTGTAGGAATCCTTGAATAAGGTGTAACAATGATCCAGTGTTTGATCATCTCTTGTGGGGGGGAGATATGTGCTGATAGTATTTAGGGAGAACTTTCTTCCTGTTTGCTCTGTTAAAGTCTCCCAGCACAATAAATGCTGCTTCTGAGATAGCGTTCTCTAGTCCACTGATAACATCATACAGTTCATCCATAGCTGAAGCTTTATCAGCTTGTGGGGGGATGTAAACAACTGAAAGGAGAACTGAACTGAACTCCCTCGGGAGGTAAAAGGGTCTAACTTTAATGGTCAGCAGCTCGACAACCGGTGAGCAGTGCGTTTTTAAGACACACACATCCGTAGCCCACGAAGAGTTAACCATAAAGCACACACCCCCTCCCCTTGACTTGCCTGAGTCCTTCGTTCTGTCTCCCCGATAAACTGTGAACCCGTCTGGTGTGACTGCGCAGTCAGGTACGCTGGGCTCCAACCACGTCTCTGTGAACGCCAAAATGCAGCAGTTCATGATGTCTTTTTGGTGCTTTATCCATGCGCGCAGCTCACCTAATTTGTTGTCCAGAGACTGAACGTTAGCGAGTAGGATGCTAGGCAGAGGAGGCTTGTTGTTTCTCTGTCAGGTTCGGCACAGAACTCCGGCACGTTTCCCCCTCTTTGTTTTCCATCGGCATCCCGCGAGTAAGCAAAAGACTCCATGCAGTACAGTGTCCGCAATATCAAAAACTGTTGTAAAATCCGAACTGGCTGATGAACGTAATTCCAATAGTGTTTGCTGGTCATACTGAAAGTGTGATAAAGTAGTACGCACAAAGAGAGTGAGTAGTAAGAAAATAAATAACTTTTTGCTGAGATGACTCGGAGCTCTCGTCGGTGCAGCCATCTTGGCAAACACACGTCCTCATCACTCATTTTAAACACAGGAGCGCCGCAGGGCTGTGTGCTTAGCCCCCTCTTGTATTCCTTGTTCACCCATGACTGTGTTGCAAAACACGGCACAAACACCATCATCAAGTTTGCAGACGACACAACCATCATAGGCCTTATCACTGACAACGATGAGACAGCCTACAGAGAGGAGGTGCTGGCATTGAGTAATTGGTGCCTGGATAACAACTTGTCTCTTAACGTCAGCAAAACCAAGGAGATGATCGTGGACTATCAGAAACAGCAATGCAGAGAACACCAGGCCATCTACATCAGCGGCGTAGAAGTTGAAAGGGTTAACAGCTTCAAGTTCCTTGGAGTAAACATCACCGAGGATCTCTTGTGGACCCTTCACATTGACACTGTGGTCAAGAAAGCTCGCCAGCGGCTCTACTTCCTGAGGAGGCTGAGGAAGCTTGGCATGAATGCCAACATCACCTCAAACTTTTACAGGACTGTGGTCGAGAGTCTGCTGACGGGCTGCATTACCATCTGGTATGGGAGCTGCTCTGCCAGCAGCCGGAAATCACTACAGAGAGTGGTGAAGGCAGCAGAGCACATCACGGGCAAGAGCCTCCCTGCCATTGAAGACATTTACCTCCATCGGTGCTTGCGTAAGACAAGCAGCATCATAAAGGACCACAGCCATCCAGCACGCCAGCTGTTCTCCTTGTTACCGTCTGGCAGACGATACAAGAGTCTGGCTGCTCGGACTACAAGACTTAAGAACAGTTTTTACCACCAGGCCATTCGACTCCTCAACAGCAACACCTGAACACTTACATAAACTTACATTACATCTACATTGCACTACATCTACATTGCAATACTCACACATAAACTGTACCTGCACACACTCTGAATACTGACTGGAACATGCATCTGCACTTTATGGAATATGCACCTGTACTCATAAAACATTATCTGTGCAATAACTGTCATTTGTACTTGCTGCTCATTCAACTCATATTGCTCTATAACTTCTTTTAAAACATACATATTTTATTTTATATGGCTTGTCTATTTTTAACTTGTAATTTTTTAAAATTATTTTTTTTTTAGCTTTATTAGATCTAGGCTGAGTGACTTGTTTTTCTCGTCATACACATTTCATTTTATGTTGACCCTGTGTTAACCTATATATGACAAATAAACCTAAACCTAACCTAACCTAAACCAATCAAAACAACGTCTAAAGACCGCCGTGCTGCTACATAAAGGCCATTGTTCAAGGCTAATGGTCTTGTCTGCCTACCTCACCTGAAGGCAGGTGACAGCTGACATGATGTGGCTACTCCTACAAAATGGTAAACAAGGCGTTATGGTGATGTGCAGGTAAGCATTGCGATGCTAAGCCAAACAACTTTATTTGTAATTGTACATCCAAAAACATAGCACACCATTGTTATCAATGTTTTCTTTTTAAAGCTAGAAAGACAGGTTGTAGCTCCGCCTAAAGTTGAAGAATGTAGCTGGGAAGACAAACAAGAACTGATTTAATTTTCATTTATTTTCTGAAACCGCATTTCCATTACAGACTTGTGAGGGCTGCACTGAGCACAAAGTGGACACCAACTCTCTCCCCCAGCATACTGGGAGGCAAACACGCGCACACCCACTTAAACCACTGGGAACTGGGAAAAGGAAGAAAACCAGTGTGCTCATGGAGTGTCCATGTAAATGTCATTACGGCAATGACCTGAACTCAGATCCCTGTTTTTGGATACTGTTCACAGGGTAAATGAAAGCCAGCATTTTTTTCATTTTAATTCTGGATGCAGTAATACAGATATTCTTCTGATCTTCTCCCTGCATAATTGTGGGTACTGACCACACCAGTCACCCAACTACTAACAATTAAAAATGGTTTAAGAAATACAGACTTAAAAAGAGAGTAACAACTCTTAAAAACATTGAAAACGTGTAACAGAGAAAGGGCATCTGGGTTGGTTCTAATGAACAACTGGCCTCCAAGGATGTGCTCAGTCCTGTCATCAGCACCACACCCTAATCCCGTCAGATTATTTGAACACTATGTCTATGAGTTCACGCCCTCTTTGGCACCTAATCTTCTGTCAGACTATTTGTTCCCTTTTTCTGAAGACATTTAATCTCCTGTCACGACACTGTTGCCCTTATGATGACGTTACTTGTTTATCTGTAGACACATTATTGTTACTACTGTGAAATAAAAGACACATTGTGGCTAGCACTTTGCTGCACATATTCTTTGGTATGTGTATTTTTTTAATTTCTCCTACAGAATGTTTCATGAAAATGCCTTCTTACTGGGTCATTTTCATAGGCAGATCTAATGTCATACTACTATTTGACGAGAGATGTTGAATTTTTCTTACACCAAATTTAATAAAAATGTGCCAAAACTCTGACAGAACACAAATAAAAAGATACAGTACAGTTGCAGCAAACAGCTACAAAGAATATAGAAAAAGTTGACTTTTAGTGCATTTTGTCTTTTTCCCCACATTAGACTCCTGCATGGGATGGCACAGGGGAAGACAATATATTTAACTGACTCTTCATTGGCAAAGTGCTCCTGAAAGTAGACACTTAGCTATCAAACAGAGAAACCTTGAAGGTTTCTCTAAAAATATAAAATGCTTGTCCTTTAACTCTTATGGATGCAAGGTGCAGATGGAACAAGCTGTATTTGTTTGGCATAAATGATTATGATTAAGATGATACATGAGATAAAGTAACAAAAGCACTGTCTTCTGCACCCTTGGACCTTTTTTGCTGTTGTAGGATATTCACTTATTCTGTTTCACCTTCTCTTGTGTGCCCCTGCATACTGGTATGGACATGTCCCAGTAACTTCTCTTTAGACTTCTGTGGATAAACCAGACTGCACCATGCAGAGAAAGCCTGAAAAAAGGAAAACCATGAGAATGTATGAAAAATGATTTACTTTAGATTTCTATCTAAAATCATGGCGAATTACAGCATACAACTGATGCAATGCTCAATTTCTCCAACAACTCCAACTCACAAGCTTTTGTTGAAGAATTCAGATTCATTCACTGAATCCTTTGAAACAAAATAATACTTGAAAAGGGTTCACATGTCTTTGTATCATGACAACTAATGCAAAGCTCTTCAGTCTCCATAAAAGTGGTTAGCATGTAACTTGGGGGCACCAGCCATTATAAAGCTGCTGCTAGAGCTTGCCAGAAAGGGTCCTCTTTGACTTGCAAATAGCCTTTGACCAAAAAGACCTGTTTAGGGATATGTCAATATTTATCATTTCCACGTTTTCCTCATAACCATACAAATTTTCTCTGGATGATTTGGTTTTCTTTCATATTTTAAATATGTGAATGTTACATAAATTGACATTTCTAAATGAGCTGTTTATTATTATGGGTGTGTGGGAGAATGTCCTGATAATGTTTGACATTCCACCAAGGGTTGGTTCCACCAGGACAGGCTTTGGTCTCCCACAAAAAAGTTGATACAGAAAACAAACTAATATTGTCCACCCACCAATGGTGGAAAATAAATTACATTTACTTTCTTTACTGTCTTTGAGTAGATTTTTTTTAGAACTTTAGTTTGTCCACCTCCTCTCATTTTCAAACCTGCTTAATCCATTTCGGGATGGTGAGGTGCTGTTGCTCATCCTAGAATTATCAATTGTAAGGCAGAAATCCAGTCCTGAGTAGACTACCAGCCCAAGGCAGGACACACTCACTCACACACACACACACACACCCACAGTCTCTCATATCTGACCAATTTTGGGCTGCTAATTGACCTATCAGGAACAATGTTGATATACAGGAGGAAAACCCATTTAGATGTGGTGAGATTGTGCAGATAGTCACTTAACTAGGATTCAAAACCAGTCTTAAACTCCTGAACTGAAAACATAAGTAGTAATAATAATAATCACAGATAAGAACTAGTGCTAGAGGACCAGAAACACAAGTGAAGAAGCAGAGGAATGGATACAGGAGGCCAGATGGGGTGCAGAGCACAGGGCTTGGTATTTTCTAAACCTTTAGCGTTAACAGGAACAGAGCTACTTACTTCAAACAGCAGTGCTTTCTGTTGCTTAGCCATGAAATTCTGAGCGACTTGAATCTGAATGAACCTCTTCCGCCATTCCATCCAGGCTTTGTCTAACTTTTGTCGTTCATTCTTTACAATATAAACAGAAAGAAATAAACCGGAGACTTTTTTATTTGTATGTAGTTTTCCATGTGGAAAGTATTAGTAATATGACTACAAATAAGCCAGAGAATGCCTCAAAACTCTAATATACATATTATTGTTGTTAGTCTTAATGCAACTCAGAAAACGTATAGCACTTACAATGTTTTTAATGAAAAGCTCTGCTTCAGCAAATTCCTTCCACTGGTTCCAAGCAATTATTTTTATCTGCACCACCTTTCTCTTTTGATACTGCTGCAGCAGAGATTCATGCCTCCACCTCATAAAGTACTTTTTGCTGAGGAAACATGAAGAGTAAAACTATAATAAATCGGCCAAGATATCAAAAGAACTAGAGATAAGCAACAACCATTGCAAAAAAAAGACAAGAGAGAAAGGAAACAGCATTCTCTCAGCAATATGATACCATCAGAATACAATTAATTGTGACTTTCTCAAAAGTGAGCATCATTAGTAATAAGTGAAAGTGAAAGTTCACAAAGAAGTTAAGCACAGTGAGAGCAGACCATTCATAAAGTTCAAGACAGGTCTGAGACAACAGAAAAAAACTCTATACTGCCCAACATCCTGTTTCATGCGGAAATAAATATATTCCAAAAGAATAAAATAAGATAAAATATTTAAAAACATCAAAGATACAAGCCAAGAGTCATAAAGTAATGAAAATACTGTATAAGTGAAAAACACATTGAAAACGTTAGGAGAGGAACTGACAAAAATACAATACAGTGATCCCTCGCTATATCGCGCTTCGCCTTCACTCTATCGCGGATTTTATATGTAAGCATATTTAAATATATATCGCGGATTTTTTGCTGGTTCGCAGATTTCTGAGGACAATGGGTCTTTTAATTTCTGGTACATGCTTCCTCAGTTGGTTTGCCCAGTTGATTTCATACAAGGGACGCTATTGGCAGATGGCTGAGAAGCTACCCAACTTACTTTTCTCTCTCTCTCTCTTGCGCTGACTTTCTCTGATCCTGACGTAGGGGGTGTGAGCAGGGGGGCTGTTCGCACACCTAGACGATACGGACGCTCGTCTAAAAATGCTGAAAAGATTATCTTCACGTTGCTACCTTCTGTGCAGCTGCTTCCTGAAGCGACATGCTGCACGTTGCTTCGCATACTTAAAAGCTCGAAGGGCACGTATTGATTTTTGACTGTTTGTTTTTCTCTGTCTCTCTCTTTCTCTCTCTCCCTGCTCCTGACGGAGGGGGTGTGAGCTGCCGCCTTCAACAGCTTTGTACCGGCGGTGCTTCGCATACTTAAAAGCCAAACAGCCCTATTGATTTGTTTGCTTTCCGCTGTCTTTCTGACAGTCTGTGCTCCTGATGCGCACTCCTTTGAAGAGGAAGATATGTTTGCATTCTTTTAATTGTGAGACAGAACTGTCATCTCTGTCTTGTCATGGAGCACAGTTTAAACTTTTGAAAAAGAGACAAATGTTTGTTTGCAGTGTTTGAATAACGTTCCTGTCTCTCTACAACCTCCTGTGTTTCTGCGTAAATCTGTGACCCAAGCATGACAATATAAAAATAACCATATAAACATATGGTTTCTACTTCGCGGATTTTCTTATTTCGCGGGTGGCTCTGGAACTCAACCCCCGCGATGGAGGAGGGATTACTGTAGACTCTGTGACAAGCAGCACATCACTCCTTCAATACTGAATTAACTACTAGATTTTATATCCCAGTGCTATTTAAAACTTACTTTCCCAGTGTAGAGACTATGCAAAATGATGTTCTTTAATATAGAGGATGTATAAATGCCAGCTCATTTTAGGAAATCAAATTGACTAATGTATTCCTTTACTAGCAGGCCAGTAAAAGCATTCAGTTGTTACAAGTTACAATCCAGTTTCTATCCCAGCAGCATTGCCACAATCCAGAAACTCTCCAATGTATTCAAAACACAGCAGCAAGGATTATAAAAAGAACTACAAAGAGCACCCTTATATCTGTCTACACTAACTTGTAGATAAGCTCAGAGCCAATTTTAAAATTCTCCTTTCTATTTATACTGTACAGCTGAAAAGTGCTGACCTCTTCGCCCTGCCCTTAACACCTTATTGATTATACTCTGTATACTGTGATCACAGATACAGATGGCGAAAGACCATTTAGGTATAGGGCCAGAAACAGTCATCCAGTATTAGGTAGACCCCATTGAGGTCTTAGCAGTTCATTCTGCTAAATATTCAGTAGATTTCGGTATATATAAAGCCAAGAGTTTGACAATGGGACTGGTAAACCAGTGGTTAAAAAATGCAAATAAACTACTTGGCACACGTCACTGCATACAGAATGCACTTGCAGGGTTGCAGAAAAATCCCATCAGCATGTAGACAGGTATATGAGTGTTCCTTGTAGTTCACTTTATTATCCTTGATGCTCTGTTCTGAATCTCATCAGTCTTCTTATCAGAGTGAATCAGAGACACTTCTGTTCCATTCCTTCAGTTTTCAGAGTTTGTTTTCCTTGGGTCATTGTACATGTTTTACAGTATATCTCAATGGCCAGGTTGCATAAACATTAAGATTCTGGGCAATATATTTGTAGTACTTAACACAAAAGATCAACAGTTATAGTCCACAAAATTCTCCACAGGTTGTTCTCTCTCAGAGGTAATGAGGTCTGCACTGTCAAAAGATGCAATGAATCTTTTCTACACGGCTCTCCCTGAAACCTTTTTGACCTTCTCCATACCATTTTAGTATGATAACATTTTTGAAAATGGAATCAATGGGTACCACCTTCCCACTCTTAGTTCACTCTGTTTGGCAGACTAAAGGCAAAGCCATTTAGATCATTTGTGACACACCGTATTCTGCCCACCCTCTAATCACTAGTCCATCTTGTAAAACACATATAATGTTAATCAAGTTAACTGTATTTCATAAAAGTACTTGCTTGTCAACAAGTTGGTAGATTAACTTATTATCTTGACCTTAAGAATCTTGTTAAATAATTGGATAAATATGTCTAATTGTGTTTTTGTTGATGTGGTTGTTTGTCAGCTGTTCTGGATTAATTGCTGTTGACCTTATACTGTATGCTTACATTGAAGCTTTATGTCTCTTAGCTTTACCAAATAAAATTCCATGCAACTGACATCATTATTTTAACATTTAATTTACTAACAGTAATATAAATTTTGTGCAAATAAAAATCAAAGCTAAACAATTTAAAGCTATGAATCTATTTGAGTTAAGGGTATTGTGTTCTTTCTATCTAATTATACGGTTGCAGATTTACCTTATTAGCATCAGGTTAACCCTGGACTGGTTGTGTTCCTCACAGCGCAAATTCATAATCACAGCTAATCTTACTTATTAACAACAGACTTTGGAGACACTATTTATCTTAAGCAGCAGGTATGTAGTACAAGGGAGAGAAAGCCACACAGACAGTGACTAATAAAATCCAGTTTGCATAATTAAATATTTCCTGTTATACAACAACTTGACTAACCTTGTAGATACTATAGATTTCCAAATGTGGACTACCCACCTACCTAAGGTAAGTTCTAAATTTTCTCTGGCTCCGATTTTGGAGGTTTTCTGTCATATCCTCCTGCTGTGGTCCCAAGGCTACTAGAGCCCATCGAGTAAAATATTTTCTGCTGAGGTATTGAACACGATGTCTTCTAGACAATGCCTAGAGAAGCAAGCAGAGTAATATTCAATATAGGAACAATGACAGAGCTGTTTAGTGAAAGAAGAAGAGATTGTCTGTAGTGCATTCCTAGTTGGTTGACAATGAGCAGAATTCTCTTCAATTTAATTCAGTTTACATACTGAGAAATTAAATAGTTAAATTTAAAAAGTGGGATATTGTTTTTGCAGATTTTAGCTTTCAAAAAACACAAGGGCAACTTGATCACATATACTTCTGCTTTTGGATGGCAGATTCCAGGAAGACAGTAAGCTGGCCTTGGTAATTTTAGACCAGTTAGCCTATTAAGCTTTTGGAGGTAATATCACCTTTCAAAAATGTTTGATGGACTGAAAGGAATCCTCTCAATTGTGAAATATGTGATGTATTTATCAGTCAGTCAGTCATTGTCCAACCCGCTATATCCTAACACAGTGTCACGGGGGTCTGCTGGAGCCAATCCCAGCCAACACAGGGTGCAAGGCAGGAACAAATCTCAGGCAGGGCGCCAGCCCACCGCAGTGATATATTTATGTTCAGTAATAATAAAAAGGCATAGCAACAGGTATATACTATAGAGTTAGAAAGGGGTGATTCTGTTTTGCAATTAGGATGGAATTTTACGAGGATGCAACAAAAACATCTAATAGCAATGGAGTGCATTATATTATCATGTCTGCCTTGTCTCTCAAAAAGCATTTGGTGCAGTAGGTTTATGAGACAATTCACTGATGGCTACTGAACTAGCTTAAAACAGAACAATGGGGTATGATGCAAGAATTTCTCTCAGAATTAAGTGATGTCACAAGTTAGGTGAATGACTTAAAAAAGAACGTAAATTTTCAGGTGCAACTACTGTGCTCTATTCAACAGTGACTCTTTTGAGAATAAAGGCACTAGAGAACAATGTATCTACAAATATAACAGAAACATTTAATTGGGGGTTCTCAGTTTCCATAAAAATGGAAAAGATATGAAGAATCTAAAATGAAATAATGAACCAAAACCTATTGCTCTGTACTGTACATCCACAAAAATTAGACTTTCATCAGTTGTTTTGAGGTAAATAGCTTTAAAAAGTGGCAGAGTACACTAACCAGCTGACTCCATGATATCAGAATTAACCTCAAAAGGTTGACCTGTTGAGTCTGAGTGATCTTGAGAGTTAAAAGTCTTCTCTTAGGAAGAATGTCTGCTTGTTTTCTCCACATATTAAAGATTGTCCTTATTCGTAGGGCAGTTATGATTTTGTTGCTATATGCTAAGCGCTGTTTCAAGTTGCAAACAAAGTTCTGCCACTGCAAAAATACTCTGAAAAGAGAAACACATATAAGTAAAGAAGGATTGCTCATTTCATCCCACATAAGGTTTAAATTGTTTAGCTTTGATTTTTATTTGCACAAAATTTATATTACTGTTAGTAAAGTAAATGTTAAAATAATGATGTCAGTTGCATGGAATTTTATCCCAACACTGTTTATTTTAATGCTGCAGTTCATTTGAGAAATTTTATTGTGTTTGAAAAAAAGTCCATTCATTGTCCAGTGAGCAACGCTGTCTTTCTGCATCTTTGTTCTTACCTTTGTAATAAATGTCTCTGGTAGAGTTCATCTGCATTACACTGACTCAGATAGCAAGTTACCCACATTGAAAAAGCTTGAGACACTCTGTGTTTATTTCTGCTAATACAAAACACTTTGGTCTTCATCTGTAGGTCTTTGCTTTCTTTAAAAAGAAAAAAAATGACAGTCACAAAATTAGCATATACATTTCCTAAACCTTTTCTAAACCATTTTTCAATTGAGTGCAGTGAGAAGTACCTTTAAATTTAATGTGCCAAGAAATAAAGTATAGCCTCAAACTTGCCATTCTCCTCTGCTGTACAATGTGCCGAACTTTCTTGCTGCTGATTGCTACTTTTTTCCACCAGCAAAATGCCTATTATAAAAAAACAAGGAATTGGAAATTAAAGTCTGCTGATGAAATGTACAGTAAGGAATGCTGTCACAAATTTAGCATTTTTGAAAGTGTTACGTGGAAAAAGTAGAAAATCGTTCCAGGAAAGGAGAATTACACTCTTTTAATGCTAGGATTCCATTTAATGCAGTTAAAATCCCCAGTAAGCAGTACAGAATAGACAAGACTTCTTTTTTGTCCATGCATCCATCCATCCTCTACCGCTTATCCGAGGTCGGGTCGCGGGGGCAGCAGCTTGAGCAGAGATGCCCAGACTTCCCTCTCCCCAGCCACTTCTTCTAGCTCTTCCGGGAGAATCCCAAGGCATTCCCAGGCCAGCTGAGAGACATAGTCCCTCCAGCGTGTCCTGGGTCTTTCCCGGGGCCTCTTCCTGGTTAGATGTGCCCGGAACACCTCACCAGGTAGGCGTTCATGAGGCATCCTGATCAGATGCCCGAGCCACCTCATCTGACTCCTCTCGATGCGGAGGAGCAGCGGCTCTACTCTGAGCCCCTCCCGGATGACTGAGCTTCTCACCCTATCTTTAAGGGAGAGCCCAGACACCCTGCGGAGGAAACTCATTTCAGCCGCTTGTATTCGCGATCTCGTTCTTTCGGTCAATACCCATTGCTCATGACCATAGGTGAGGGTAGGAACATAGATTGACTGGTAAATTGAGAGCTTTGACTTACGGCTCAGCTCCTTTTTCACCACGACAGACCAATGCAGAGCCCGCATCACTGTGGATGCCGCACCGATCCGCCTGTCGATCTCACGCTCCATTCTTCCCTCACTCGTGAACAAGACCCCGAGATACTTGAACTCCTCCACTTGGGGCAGGACCTCGCTCCCAACCCTGAGTGGGCACTCCACCCTTTTCCGGCTGAGGACCATGGTCTCGGATTTGGAGGTGCTGATTCCCATCCCAGCCACTTCACACTCAGCTGCAAACTGATCCAAAGAGAGCTGAAGATCACGGCCTGATGAAGCAAACAGGACAACATCATCTGCAAAAAGCAGTGACCCAATCCTGAGTCCACTAAACTGGACCCCTCAACACCCTGGCTGCGCCTAGAAATTCTGTCCATAAAAGTTATGAACAGAATCGGTGACAAAGGGCAGCCCTGGCGGAGTCCAACTCTCACTGGAAACGGGTTCGACTTACTGCCGGCAATGCGGACCAAGCTCGGACACCAGTTGTACAGGGACCGAACAGCCCTTATCAGGGTGTCCGGTACCCAATACTCCCGGAGCACCTCCCACAGGATTCTCTGAGGGACACGGTCGAACACCTTTTCCAAGTCCACAAAACACATGTACACTGGTTGGGCGAACTCCCATGCACCCTCCAGGACTCTGCTAAGGGTGTAGAGCTGGTCCACTGTTCCGCGACCAGGACGAAAACCACACTGTTCCTCCTGAATCCGAGGTTCGACTATCCGATGGACCCTCCTCTCCAGAACTCCCGAATAGACTTTTACAGGGAGGCTGAGGAGTGTGATCCCTCTGTAGTTGGAACACACCCTCTGGTCCCCCTTCCTAAAGAGGGGGACCACCACCCCGGTCTGCCAATCCAGAGGCACTGTTCCTGATGTCCATGCGACGTTGCAGACACGTGTCAACCAAGACAGCCCTACAACATCCAGAGCCTTGAGGAACTCTAGGAGTATCTCATCCACCCCCGGGGCCCTGCCACCAAGGAGTTTTTTGACCACCTCGGTGACCTCAGTCCCAGAGATGGGGGAGCCCACCTCCGAGTCCTCAGGCTCTGCTTCCTCATTGGAAGGCATGTTAGTGGGATTGAGGAGGTCTTCGAAGTACTCCCCCCACCGACCCATAACGTCCTGAGTCGAGGTCAGCAGCGCACCATCCCCACCATACAGTGTTGACACTGCACTGCATCCCCCTCCTGAGATGCCGGACGGTGGACCAGAATCTCCTCGAAGCCATCCGAAAGTCATTCTCCATGGCCTCCCCAAACTCCTCCCACGCCCGAGTTTTTCCTCAGCAACCACCGAAGCCGCATTCCGCTTGGCCTGCCTGTACCTATTAGCTGCCTCCAGAGTCCCACAGGACAAAAAGGACCGATAGGACTCCTTCTTCAGCTTGACAGCATTCCTCACCACTGGTGTCCACCAACAGGTTCGGGGATTGCCGCCACGACAGGCACCGACCACCTTATGGCCACAGCTCCGGTCAGCTGCCTCAACAATAGAGGCACGGAACATGGCCCATTCGGACTCAATGTTCCCCACCTCCCTCGGGACGTGGTCGAAGTTCTGCCGGAGGTGGGAGTTGAAGCTACTTCTGACAGGGGGCTCTGCCAGACGTTCCCAGCAGACCCTCACAACACGTTTGGGCCTACCAGGCCTGACCGGCATCCTCCCCCACCATCGAAGCCAACTCACCACCAGGTGGTGATCAGTCGACAGCTCCGCCCCTCTCTTCACCCGAGTGTCCAAGACATGTGGCCGCAAGTCCGACGACATGACCACAAAGTCGATCATCGAACTGAGGCCTAGGGTGTGCTGGTGCCAAGTGCACATATGAACACCCCTATGCTTGAACATGGTGTTTGTTATGGACAATCCGTGACGAGCACATAAGTCCAATAACAAAACACCACTCGGGTTCAGATTGGGGGGGCCATTCCTCCCAATCACGCCCTTCCAGGTCTCACTGTCATTGCCCACGTGAGCATTGAAGTCTCCCAGCAGTACGAGGGAGTCCCCAGAAGGTATGTCCTCTAGCACCCCCTCCAGGGACTCCAAAAAGGGTGGGTACTCCACACTGCTGTTCGGTGCATATGCATAAACAACAGTTAGGACCCGAAGGTGGAGGGAGGCTACCCTCTCTTCCACTGGGGTAAACCCCAATGTACAGGCTCCAAGTCAGGGGGCAATAAGTGTGCCCACACCCGCTCGGAGCCTCTCATCGGGGGCAACTCCAGAGTGGTAGAGAGTCTAGCCCCTCTCACGGAGATTGGTTCCAGAGTCCAAGCTGTGCGTCGAGGTGAGCCGGACTATATCTAGCCGAAATCTCTCAACCTCGCGCACTAGCTCAGGCTTCTTCCCCTTCAGAGAGGTGACATTCCACGTCCCAAGAGCCAGCTTCTGTAGCCGAGGATCGGACCACCAACGTCCCCGCCTTCGGCCACCATCCAACTCACACTGCACCCGACCTCCTTGGCCCTTCCCATAGGTGGTGAGCCCATGGGAAGGGGGACCCACGTTGCCTCTTCGGGCTGTGCCCAGCTGAGCCCCATGGGTGCAAGCCCGGCCACCAGGCGCTCGCCATCGAGCCCCACCTCCAGAGCGGGGCCCCGGTGACCCGCGTCCGGGCGAGGGAAAACGCCGTCCAAATTTTTTATTCATCATAGAAGGTCTGTTGAACCGCACTTTGTCTCATCCCTCACCTAGTACCAGTTTGCCTTGGGTGGCCCTACCAGGGGCATAAAGCCCCGGACAACAGAGCTCCTAGGATCATTGGGACACACAAACCCCTTCACCACGATAAGGTGGTGGTTCGAGGAGGGGTGTTTTTTTGTTAGATATTACATTTGAAACACTTTATAGTTTATGCACTGCAAAAATGCATCTATTACTCTTTTACTGTTATGTAACAAGACCTTAACAAAGCTTCTTTTGGTCTTCATAACACTTACAAAGCAGAAGTGAAGTGTTTATTCATTGATATTACATATTTAGTAGAAGACCTGTGAATCCTTCATTTTAACAAGTAATTTTCCAATCATGTCAATATTCCACACAGTGATGAAAAACCGATCTACTGATGTTTAATAAGTGTTATGATGACTAAAACATTTGAAATTATTACATTTAAAGCATCCAAAGACCTTTCAGTGACTAAATGTAACAGTGTACTCCTATACTGTGTTTGCAAAAAAGCCCACCATATAAATGATTTTTTTCACTTATACATACACACACAAAATATTGCATTCATTCCTGTGTTTAAATTTTTCAAAGTTTATTGCTATTTTAAGAGCAGCTTAGACACCTGTTTCTCTCTCATAAAGTATTCCCTGGTAGCAGGTCTGCCAGAATAGTTCTTGGTCATGCTTCAGCATTTCCATCCAGGATTATTATATCACTACATCTGAGAATCTTGTTTGACTTTGCAGTTCAGTACAATGTAATTCTTGCTAGTAAATTCATAAAAGACTAAACATTATCAGTTATTTTGTCCCCCTTCTCAGTAGCATGAATGATTTCCAAGGTCTTTGCTTTCAAATTATTCTTGCTGATTTGGCCACATGTTCAAAGTCTTCTTCATCTGGTTTCATGTTTTAGCTGAATACTCTGTATCACTTTATGATTTCTACAAATGCTCTTAATTAATGTATCGAGTTATTGCTTTATTTGCTCAATTATTAATTAAGTTTACAAATGCATTTGTCTAGCCATCTTTTTCTAAACCTACTGTTCAATTTTGTAGGAGGATCCTGGAGTACTTGGGCAAACCCCACACAAATACAGACATCAAACACATTTTCCATATAGACAGTGACCAGACCAGGATTTGAACCTAGATAACTGCACCATTGTACCACCCTCACTTTGAATTGCTTAGTTACATGACACTGAGAAAATTCAGTGTATTTCATAACAAATCACTGAAAATGGTATTTTCATATCATTCTGTATTTATCCAAACTCTTCTCTCCATCCATCCATTTTCTATACCTGCTTTGCATAAGCCAGAGTCTTGAGGAATGTGTGAAGTACCGGTTGCAAAGCTGGAACCACAGTCCTTTGCAAGGCATGGTCACAGATATACCCACGTGCTTTTAAATAAGGGCTACCTTAGAGTACATAATCAGTCCAACCTGCATATCTTTGGGGTGTGGGAGAGGATTGGGGTACTTGGAGAAACTCCACATGAGCCCGGGCACTAATCATATAAATTTCACACAGATAGTAACAAGGTCAGGAATTTAATCAATCAATGACAACTGTGCCATTGTGTGACACTCTTCTGGAACTGTTTAATTACCTTACTAGAATCTAGGCACATTTAAAAATAAGTACACAGAAAAAGCTAAAATGTCCCTTTCTGATTTGAATTTATCATGCTTACTTTAAAACAAAATCACTGCTTAGCTCAGCTTTCTGCAACTATGAAAGAAAAGATCATTTGAGCTAAACAGAAGAATGGTACAATCAATTCACTGTATCTGCTTTGTTTTTTAATAATTGTAATCCTTTGAGGACCTTTAAATATTTGCAACAAATAACATATTTAATACTTACAAGTGTTAAATAGACTCTGTATGACTAAGTATGGTTGAATACTTGAATTTTTCCTTTAAACGAACTGAAAAACCCCATTCTTGGTTGATTTCTATTAGACCCTACATTGAACAAGGCATACATGAAAACAGATAGATGGATAATTAAGTAATCATTTGACATTTTCTGAAAGTCCTGATTTAATGTGAGGACAGCTCTCTTAGGTTTCCCATGAATCCATGGCTACTCATATCCCTCACATCAGGTATCAAGACTGGTTACTGCAAACATTGAGAAGAAGAGACAAATTATATATTTTCAGTGTGAAGGAACACAAAAATACTGAGAACTTTATGGACTTAATCAGTTTTTGAAAAATTATACTTTTTTACTTCTGTTCTCTGCAGCATAATGCCTCCCTGACTGATGCACATAATTATTGACAGACAGGCCGGCATTTTGGATGGAGTATGCATTAAATCAAAAGAGAAACGGTATGCAAAGATCTGTGAACACAAGGAGATCGGTGACAATCACACCTTAGTGTGCTGTGCCAAATGAGAAGGGACAACTGAATTCCACAGGGCACAGATATATATTCATAACAGGGGACCTATATGATGAGCAGATGAATTTCAAATGCATCATATCGAACCCCTTGTTTATTATTCTGGCACATGCATAACCAGCCTCTCACTGAAAATCACCATTTGAAATACACAGTCGTCTTATCAGCAGCACCATGTACTTAGAAATATTTTCCCGTGCACGTCTCCAAGTCTGACGTCATTTTCACCCTGAGTCCCTCACACCCAGCATGGGATATAAACTAGCCTTTATGCAGCTCAGGGATATGCAAGGAGGACCCTGTAATGACACATACTGTATGTTAACACCACATCCACTTAACAATAAACAACATGGCCTTTTGCATCTGTTACAATATAATTTGTTTAAAGTTTCATTGACTTCATTCGCAATTGGCAAAGTAAGTAGAAATGATAATAGCCAAAGCCTATTTTTGGTTGCATTTGTGACCATTTTAGTTGCAGTCTGGAGCCCAAGTGGAACCATGGGCTGGGATACCTGGAGGTTGCTTCTGGACTGCATATGGCCCCCAGGTCACCATTTGAATAGGCCTAGCCTACACCTTCTGGCCACATGAGGCTGGGCATTGTCCTGCACCAGGAGGAACCCGGGGTCCACTGCACCAACGTAAGATCTGACAATGGCTCTGAAGATTTGCTCCCAGTACCTAACAGCTGTAAGTTTACCGTTGGCTAGCATGTGGAGGTCTGTATGACCCTTCAAAGAAATGCCTCCCCAGACCATCACTGATCCACAGCTAAACTGGTCCTGCCTGATGTGGTTGCAGGCTGCATAACATTCACCATGGTGTCTCCAGATTCTTTCACAACTGTCACATGTGCTCAGTGTGAACCTACTGTCATCTGTGAAGAGAATGGAGTTCCAACAGAGCTGCCAATTGTGGTATTCTCTGGCAATTGCCAATTGAGTTTCATGGTGATGGGCTGTGAGCACAAGGCCCACTAGAGGGGGTAGGGCCCTCATGCCACCCTCATGGAGTCTGTTTCTGACCAAATCAGTAGTTAGCTGGAGGTCATTTTGTAGGGCTCTGGCAGTGCTCCTCCTCTCATAAAGGACCAGATACCAGTCCTGCTGCTGTGCTGATGTCCTTCTATGGCTCTGTCCAGCTCTCCTCATTTAACGGCACATCTCTTGGTATCTCCTCCATGCTCTTGAGACCTTCTTGCGGAGGTATATATACGGTAGATCTGCCATCCAGGAGCTAAACTACCCGTGCAACCTGAATCAGCTACAGGTACTGTTTCATGCTACCAGTACAGACAAGGACACTAGCAACATGCAAAGCTAGAAAAGAAGGACAAGGAGAGAGCAATTTTCTGTGGCCACCAGCTGCAATAACATTCACTTTCTTTGGAAGTTGTCTTGTTGTTGCCAGTGTACCTGTTGACAACTTTCATTTGCACCAAAGCAGGTGAAGTTGATTCACAGTCATGTATGCCTCCTAACTGTACAGATTGATATATCTGAAGCTTAATTGACTTGGTGTTAGACTGTGATGATTAAACTTCTTTTAAATCTCATATGGCATTTATGCTGAAATAGGAAAAAATACAAAGCCAACTCAAAGTGATATTCCTAACCTGTGTGATGATTAGCTGACAGTGCTTCTTGTGAGTTTGCCTCCCTCTGGTGGCCATTCTCCATCGGTGGAAAAAGGTTGCTTGCTGAAAGTGATGAAGCTTGAAAATGGAAAGCTGAAGGGTGCATTTTCTTCTTTGACTTCCCATTAGTTTTGTACACCACTCTTTGAAATACGATGTCAAGAGTTTCATCTGCGATTGGCGCTGAAATAAACCCAGGAGTTTTCTTCTTGTTATCCTCATCTTTGTCTGAGTCCGCCAGTTTGCAAGCATTCTGAGTCATAAAAAAGATTAATGTAAGTTTATTGCTGTCTTAAACTACTATGCTAAAATATTAAAAAGGAGAAAATGCAGATCTGCAAGTAGAAAAGAATAAATATCATACAACTCATCAAATGGTACACACGTAGGAGAACGTTCATCAGTTTGCTGAACTTTCTCTGCCCATTTCAATGTTGTGAAGGTTGAAAAATATCCTGGAAGGTTCAGACGCAAGATAGAAACCACAACTATGCAGGGCATTAGTCCATTATATGGCACAGTGAGCCACACACCTAACCAGAGTAAATTTAGTGTTGTTAATCAAGCCAGCATACTTATCTGTGGAATGTGGGAAGAAAACACATAAACACACAAATAGAACAGGAAAGCTTAACAGAGAAAATGACTGGGATTTGAAATTGGTCTCCTGCAGCTACATGGCAGTACTGCTAACCACTGTACTACCCTATAAACTAAAATATAGAACAGTATTTACATAAAAATGCATCTAATTAATGTATTTTTTCATGCCATCTCTCCTTAAGCATACTAAGCATATAGTACATAAAAACATATATATTTACTATGTGATTTAACATTTTTGTGATGGCTGGTAAACTTAACTTTGACATTTTATGTAACCACCTCAGTTGCTTTTTATACTGCTTTTTTATACTTTTTGTACTGTACATATATTAAACATTCCCATGACTAAAACAACTCCCTCATAATTCATGATACTCTTATATCATCTAAGGCTGTTTCTTGTCTTGTATAGGGATAGGTTTAGTTTTTCCACAATGATAAAATTGAATTAAGAGTGTTCAGCAAAAGAATATAAACCTTTTCACATCCTGTGCAAATACCGATTTTTAGATTAATCTACAAGGCTGATCGCTATGAATATTTTGTGTATACTGGTACGTGAAAAACAACTCACATAACTTCTATGGATTACATATTGAAAACATTGATAAAAAGGTTATAGTTTGCATATCCAATAAGATGGGACTGCTCAGAAACCTTCAGAAATAAATCATTAGTTACATTATATAAGTTACATTTGTAGAACTGACTAGCAGTTACAGTGACAAAACCAATGACCAACCAGAAAAACAAAATCTGATAAATACAGATGGATTCTGCAAAGAATAATTAATGGCCCAAATTGAATACAAGCAATAATGTTAAAAGATGCTACTAAGTAGACTTCAGCTTGTACAACTCAATACGTAATCCAACTATATTTTGCAAAGTCCATTCAATGGAATATTACCTATGAGATCATTACGCAGAAGTCCAAAAACCTCATTAAGCATCGCCCAGGGATCATTTAGTAGGTTACAAGAATCCTTTACAGTACATCATACAGACTTCATCATCACACTACCGTCTGCATAGGTCACTAGGTGTAGAATTCATTAAGTACATTATACTTTTAAGAAATTATTTTATAAAAATACAAAATTCAGATTCCATTAAGTAAATTACAGTCTGCACAGCACACTAAGCAGATTCAACAGTGTGCAGATTATTAACTGAACTGGAGCCTGGTGGAGTTTATTAATTCTTTTACATTATGACAATACCCATCTAAGACAAGCTGAAATCTAAGTAATCAATATAGACCTCAGGTTATTCAGTGTTCATGTTTGCAGTGTACCATCTATTAGAATGTATTTTGTAATGCATGAAGTAAAAAAAAAGCCTTGTGTTTTGCACGTCATTGCATGTGCATCACAAACATTAGTGCTACTTTTATTAATCCCATACCATGGCATATAAAAAAGACATAGCAACCGGATGGACACATAGATAGACACTTGTCCTTTTATTAAAGTGGATGTTTTCATTGGTGGATGTATTTATTAAATAGAGTACAACCTGCATAGTTTATAAACTGAACCACAATCTGCAGACTTTCTCAAGTGAACTAAGTGTGCTGTCATGCATATATACAGTATGCATCAGAGAATCACTTTCAGTGCACATCTGAGGTATGTACGATTTTTTAGGAAATTTAACATTTGTTTTCACTGCTATGCTGATGATACTCAGGTTTATATTCCTGTCTGCAACTCTACAACAAATCAACTCCACAACTGTCTGTCTGAATTAAGATCCTGGATGGCTAATAATTTTCTTGATCTAAATCAAAATAAAACGGAGGTGCTTATAGTGGGTCCATCAGCTATAGCCCAAATTGGTCTTGGATTTCTCGGCTCTTTCTCTGTCTTTTCCAAACCTCAAGTCTGCAATCTTGGTGTTACCTTTGATAATAAACTCTCTTTTGAGAAACAAGTAAATTCTTTAGTCAAGAGTTGCTTTTTCCAACTTCATCTATTAGATAAGATAAAGCCTTTTTTATCTTCTAGGGATCTTGAGATAGCTACTCATGCGTTTATTTTTTCTCGCCTCGATTACTGCAACTCCCTGTATTCTGGGATTAACAAATCCCTGATACACAGGTCACAGTTGGTCCAGAATGCTGCCGCTCGCTTTCTGGTTGGGGCAAGAAAGTATGACTCTGTCTCTCCTATTTTAGCGTCTTTACACTGGCTGCCTGTCAGTTTTCGAATTGATTTTAAAATCTTGCTGCTAGTTTTTAAATCTTTACATGGGCTTGCTCCTGCCTATTTATCCGAATTGTGTGTTTTACACCAACCATCCAGATTTCTTAGATCTTCTGGTCAGCTGTCTCTGGTTGTCCCTCGTAACAAGTGTAAAATGAAGGGGGACAGGGCTTTTGCAGCTGCTGCTCCTCGCCTGTGGAACTCTTTACCTCATCATATAAAGGAGTCGTCTACAATTGAACTGTTTAAAACAAGATTAAAGACTCATTTCTATTCACTTGCATTCTGTGACCTTCAGTAATACTGATGGTTTCCTCTTTGTGATTGTATTACATTACTTCTATTTTTTATGTATATAACATTACTTCTATTTATTATGTATTTTATTTTATGTTCATATATTTTATTTCTATTTATGTTTTATGTTAATATGTTCTATTTTTGTAAAGCACTTTGGCCACAGCATTACTATGTTTGTTTTAAATGTACTATATAAATAAATTGACATTGACATTATGTAATACCCTTCCAGGACACGAGGGGGAACTGGAGCTAATTATGTCCTCTCCCTTTCCTTCCACTGTGCCGAGAAACACCCAGTGAGAACAACTGACTACAGCACACAAATTTTCAAATGACTAGAAAAAGGTGTCTTTTGCTCACCAAGCAGCCTGCGAGACAGAACTCCTTAGCCATACCAACAGCTAAGAGAGAAAAGCAAATTTAAGAAAGGCTACCTTTGTTTATTGGTTGCACCATGAGTGTTCTTTCTGTTTGTGTGCATTTTAAAGAGATGGAAGTAAACCAGGATGACCAGGTTGCCTCCCCTTTATGTGGATTAACACTCAAAGGCACCATTAACTGGGTTATATTCTGCAGAGTTCATTATGCAGAGCAGATTAATGAGTGCAGAGCTTTGTAAATGGATTAAAGCCTGCAGAACAGTTTTTTATTTACATTTAGTAAACAGTGGGTATTCTTAACTTGTCACAGCAATAGCTGTCATGCCTACAGGAATAAAAACACAACCATTTTGGTCTATTCTCCAAAACTTGTTAAAACATTCCAATGTTGTTTAGCAGTCTGGAATGCTCTGTGCAGAAGGCATGTGTCATGAAAACTATTGCACAAAAATTTAATATTAAACAAGAGGCATGTAGGGTGGCACGGTGGCGCAGTGGTTAATGCTGCTGCCTCTCAGTTAGGAGACCTGGGTTCGCTTCCCGGGTCCTCCCTGCGTGGAGTTTGCATGTTCTCCCCTTGTCTGTGTGGCTTTCCTCAGGGTGCTCTGGTTTCCTCCCACAGTCCAAAGACATGCAGATTAGGTGCATTGGCGATCCTAAATTGTCCCTAGTGTGTGCTTGGTGTGTGTGTGTGTGTGTGTGTGTGTGTGCGCACCCTGCGGTGGGCTGGCCCCCTGTTCGGGGTTTGTTTCATGTCTTGCGCCCTGTGTTGGCTGGGATTGCTCCAGCAGACCCCCGTGACCCTGTAGTTAGGATATAGAAGGGTTGGATAATGGATGGATGGAAGAGGCATGTATATATGATAATATGGCATCCTTTTCCATTTTACCAAAAACTGGACAAGTGTTTTAAAATAACTGATTCAATTAGTCAGAAGCTGAGATTCAGATTCATTTAGATTTCACAAATTCACCCTGTATGGCTTTTATAGACTATTTTGTGAAATTATGCATAGCTATATGAGCAGATCTCTGTCAGCCCGCCTCAAAAATGCAGACACAATGTCTCATAATTTTACACTAATTATGCATCCCCGAGTGAATTATGAACATTATGTTTAAAACAAGAATCATCAGTGCAGGAAGTTTGGTTTGGACACCCCAATTACATGTTTTGTTGGCATCTTAAGTAAAAAATGGTAAATACAACTTCAACAGCAAACAAACTAAAACAACTACATTTTTATAAAGATGTTAATGTACAGTTATAATGTATTTAATAATACAAAAAATTTGGCATTTGCAAAATTTTGGGTAGCCTTTCAGGTGTAAAGCCCCACAGCCTGCTAGGTCATTAGTCTGGCCTGGCTTAGCTTGTTAGATGTATGTCTGGTCAAGACTTGTCATTAGATATTGTCAGCTGATGGCAATTCAAGAGCATAATAAATTCTGTGACTCCTAAAATCATCATGCAACATGCATCATCTGTGGCCCTTTCAAAGCAAGTGACAATGGACCTGAAAAGTAAACTAATTGATGCCAGCTCAGTCCCCAACTTGGAGTCACTATTTGTGACCAAATGCTAGTCACTTAATGCAACCATATGGGAATACTTTAAAAATGATTCTGCAATTGTAAACCACCTTGTGGTGTTAATCATGATTAAAAATCAGTATATAAAATATTTGTTGTTATCTGTAACCAGCAGTAGCTACACAATGTTTTTCAGCAGGTCTTATTCAATTTATTTCTGTTAATCACTTCAGCCCATTTCTAGAATGTGTCAACACTGCTGCATATTCACATGAAAGATTTGTAAATGAGGTCCTTTGATCTCTAGTTTCAACTGAATACAAAGAAACAAACAGACTTTGATCTTGCTTTCCTATAAAAAATAAAATCTGTCTCAGAAAACTGTCTCATTGTAAACACCATAATGATCCATACAAACAAAATGAAGGCCACGCTAGCCACCTAAGCAGTAAGGTCATTATAAGTGATGCTGTTAAGCTTTGCTTTATTTGTGTGACAGGTTTGTTGCGCTAGTGATAATTACAGTTTTTATATTACAAGTTTAAATCTACTAGAGATAAACACAGAATATATGTAGACTGCTGTTTAAACAAAACACTGAAGAAATGCTTTGATGTTATTAAAGAATTTCCCTTGACTATAAGATCTTACAAAATGCTGTTTTCAAGTATGAAGGTGACTTTCGTGTACAACACCATGAAGTTTAAGAGGAGAAATGTTTAGTATATTAATGTAATGGCTTTTGTGGGATTATAAAGAATTATAAAAGTTATTTGCAGAAAGAGGCGGTGTAATAATGAAGGTAGCTAAGGAGCAAAAGTTTAATTCATATGCTTGTTAAATATAAGAAAGAGAAGAAATAGAGTGTAATATTACTGAAAAACAAAAATAAATTTCAACTTTACTATTTCAAAATGAATGAATTAAAAATATCTGCAAATGTACCTTGACATCAGAGTACGTTGATGATGAAATGTTACATTTTGGAAGTTGTACATCTCTGCAAACCAATGGAAGAAGCACCAGTGCAATTTGCGGAACTCCAGCTTTCTCTTGAGATCAATGCACATCTTGTCCATGCTGGCCAGTACCACAGGATCACGATGTTGGAGTGTTTGATCAGAAACAGTCTTCTAAATTAATAAAGACATTCAAAAGAGTGCTTAATAAACATACTGTTGACATCAGGCATTGTAGAGACAGGATTTCTGCAAATGTCTGATAAGAACTAATTAATCAGTTTTCTAATTAACAAACCAAAAATGAAGTGTACATGTTTCTAGAGAGCTAATTAGACAGGAAATCATATATAATACTAGATGTGTAAGCCCGTGCTGTAAAAAGCCTGGGGTCCTAGAAACTATTGAAATTGCCAGGAAAAAAAATTGAAATGTAGAGATGTCAGGTAATTGAAAGGAACTACTCTGGGCATCGCTCTCCTAGGAGGGTTCGTTTTGCCAACGTACTCGCAACTCTTGTGCATTAGCGACTAAGCGAGTGTGCCTTTCTTCTGAGGTTTTATTTTGCGGACATGCTCGCCTCGCTTGTGTGTCAGCAGCGAGAGGAAAAGCAAAAGGGATACCATTTTGCCGATATGCTCGCCTCGCTTGTGTATTAGCGGCCAAGTGAGTGTCTCTTTCTTCTGAGGTTTCGTTTTGCTGACATGCTGGCCTCACTTGTGTATTAGCGGATAAGTGAGTTTCTGTTTCCTTGGAGGTGGATCCCTTACCCTGACTCCACCTCTCACTTACGGGCCGGACAGACAGACACACACACTTCCACACATAGACGTTTATATATAAGATAACGGGGTAGAATGTTTAAATATGATAACTCAAAATACAGAAGGTTTTTCAAATCTTATCTTTGATAGCGGCTGAATCTGTCAATGTACTGTAATAAAGACCTCCTATTTGATAATTGATTCACGTGGCTTGTTTTTCTTCCACATTTTCTATTATATTTGCAACATTTTGATATCGCACAGCTTCTGCTAAATATTGATCATTTGATCCTACATGTAATTTTAGCTTAGGCAGTCTACATGTAAATTGTTTGTTCCTAGAAGCCAATATATCCAGTTCAAGTTCTTATTTTTCTTTAGCATATGAATGAGTGAAGTTGTATTGCAATGTTACAAAGAAGCAAATGTAAATGGAATGCGGACATCTAATCCAGGTCTTGTCTGCGTTTCTTGCTTGAATATAAAATACAGCATGGATACAGACATAAATTATTTATGACAGGTGTTTTTTAGGTTTCTGTTTTCAGTTCATCTGTTTCATAGGTATACTGTAGGTGTTGATTTATATCGTAGTTGGTTTATTTTTAATAGCCCTTGTTTTTTAAATTATACATTTAAATAATGGAGCACAGATTCATCTCCAAGAAGAGAAGAATACAACAGTCACAAAGGTTAATTTTTTGTTTAACAAGTGCCTAAAATTGATCTCCATAGCTCATAAGGACAAGAGTCCAATTGCTATCATGAAGACCTTTTCAGAGGCTGATTAAGAAATAATTGTAACCATATCAAAAGAAGTGCAGTTTGCACTGTGGAAGACAGGGGGCACTTTTAAGTAGCCCTACCATTTTATTGCCACACAAGTATTATATATAGTACTTATATGCACTGCCCTTATATTTTGTTAGTGAATTTAATTGTTTACTCAACTACTTCAAGGTTAACATTATTCAATCCACACCAGCTAAAAATAAAAAAACAGAGGAAGAGGGAAGAAGTGAATTAAAACAAATTGGGAGCCAAATGGAAGTCAGCAGTCAACACAGTAGCTAGGGATCTCCACTTGTGTTTGAACAACTATAGTTGTTTGATTGCCAACAGAAAGATCAGCAAACAACATACAGTCAGTGGTGAACGGAGATTATAGCATGCAAGTCAGCTTATCTCTAACAAACTGGGAAGCCATGGGATAATAAAAGCAGTGACTCTTACTAATGCTTATGGATAGTTTACTCTGCACCAGCTGAACATTTCCAGTATACACCCTGAACAGCTTTTGATATTTAAATTGGACTTTGATGTTTCATTAAGTTGTTTGGAACGTATTTAAGTATTTTTAGGCTGTGCTAATTTGTATTATTGTGGAAATTTTTACTATGAGTTGCAGGTCCTACATAAATAATTGTATATTAAATCGTACAGAATTATTGTGACTGCGTACTGAGAGACTGTATTTATTGTAATTTCTCATAATATAGCTATCCATTAAAAATTGGATCCGAATTGTGCTCATTTAATTTCTGTGTGGATATCTATATTTCCTGAGTGAAGCGCACAGGCTAAATGGGAGTGAATATAAGTCCTTGATCTTTTGGCAAGCAAGTGACCTAAGTCTGCCCTTTAATTGGTTGCTTTCTAATTTTTCCAGGGACACAGCTCTCTGCACCCAAGACACTCCCACACTTATTAGCAACTAATCAGTACTGTTTTAGGCCTTTTTAATTTAATGTGATTGGACAATCATTGAATCATTTCAAGTTCATGACAATGGTTCACAGGTCGCACCTGCCATTAATGTAACTACAGATATGTGAGTGCGATGTTATGGAGATGGAAACTTCAAGTGTAAATTCAGTTCTTTTTTAAAATTAAATACCTCTTTATAAATTATTCACTTGAAGAAAAAAGGAAGATAAAAGAGCTTGGACCAGACTGACCTGACTTAAGAATTCTGCAGCAGGCAAGTGATCGAGGACAAGCTTACACGCTGACTTTTTTTGCGTTTGTTATGACAAACAGAATTGGCTAACTGAATGTGGTACAAGTAATGCCTTTTTTTGCTTTCCCTGTTTGCTGTTTCAAAGTGCTAAAGCGTTGTGGACAATGACAGGGGTATGACACTAAAAACACCTTTCTGAAAAATGCAAGCAGCATGAAAGTAGCCATAGTCATCTAAAGCAGTGTTTTTCAACACTGGCCATGGTACAGTGGTACATCGTGAGAGCTACCCAGGTGTGCCGTGGAAATAATAAGTGTACCGTACTTGGGTTTGAACCTGAGAGAGACAAGCTCCACAGGTGGTCGAGACCTATCTGAGGAGCATAGGTCTACCTGGTGAGGCTGGTATAAAAGCAGCTCCATGATCGCTAGGTTGCAGATACAATACTTAGAGCACTTTAGATGCGTCTCTTGGCTGCTAGAGTCCATCTGTCCTGGGTGTGTTGTCATTGGACAGCCTCACAGGGCTAGTGGATAGTGGGGATACGAGTTGCCTCTGAGGCAGAGAGGTGTGGGCAAAAGGGCGAAGTAGCTTGGAGATGCAACTAAACTGCTCACTAAATGGCGTGTCTGCGAACGCTGATCTCTGAGCTCCTTTTTACCAGTTTCTCCGGCAGTCCCACCCCTTTGGGCACTTGAGGGAGTGTATGCGATATACTGTATACATGTTTGTGGTTAATAAGATAGTGGTGTGCCTTGGGATGTTTGTGGTTGCAAAAAGTGTGCGACTACAGAAAAAAACATTGGGAAACAATGATATAGACAACAGTAGGAGGCAATTATTTAGCAGGCTTAGTGAAATTACTCAATTTAATCAGAAAGTAATACAGACATTTTCAGGCCTGAAGGAAAGGAGGGCAAAATTTATGTTGAAGGAAATATAGGCCTTCTGATCGTAAAGGCAGAATAAGATTTAGACTGGGCGTAATACAAGACAGGTTCAGTGGGCGGGTTATGTTTTAAGATGTGGGGATCTGTGAATTTGTGCCCAGGTGAAGTAAACCAGACCAACTTGCATAGGACTGGGCAGACGGGCAGCAAATGTAGAATAAAATTAGGGTGTGAATGACTTTATGGGTGTGGTAGATGATAAACTGGGATTCAAGACATGAGAAAAATCAAATGACTAGTGATTGTATGATTTGGACTTAAAGAATACAGTGGAAATGGCCAAGGACTGTGCATTCTATTAGCCGAGGCAGAATATGATTTGGATTGGACTTATGCTATGGATATGTTATAAGACAGACAGAAGTGCATGTTACTAGAAGATTATGGATATGGGGGTGTGGACATTATGGTGTGGGTTTTAGCAGAATAGGGAACTGGGCATGTTGGCAGAGGACTAGACAATTCAGAGACAGATGCACCTGTTCCTTTCCACATTTATAGGGTGAGTTATGGGAAAAATAAGGGGACTGTGGATGTCACAGACTGAAGTTTTAGAGCACAGTTGAAATGCAAAAACTGGCATCAGAATTGGCAACATGGTGGAAAGGGTATAATACATTTTAGCATGGATTTGACCTATGGGTCTGGAACTGGACAATCAAGATGGGAATTAACATTATGATGAGGACCACGATAGCATGTGGAATGACCAGACCAGACCAGACCAGACAGACATACAGATGTGAAAGGTACTACCGTATATAATAAATCAGTGCTGCTTCAGTTTGCCCCCAAAAAAACTGTGCCTCCACCCAATTTTTTTCACCAGCTGACACTGAGTAGGATATGCAAACTCCATTTCAGGGGTACATATGGCTTGAACCTCTGTCTCCTGGTTGTCTACTGAGTTGCATGTCTGATAAATTTATTTGTATTGATTTAGCAGTTTCAGAGTAGATAACGGTATACAGTGATTGCAGATTTGAATTGCTTGCAAAATTAATCTAAACACTCAAGGAAAAAAAATCGTGTAGAAGTCAAAAATCGGAATTGAGTTGCTGTCAGTATTATGGTATTAACAATCATCATTATATACTCTTGCAAGCAATACCACTTGTCTGCAGTTTCAGTTTGTTATTTCCCCAAAACAATCTGTGTCCTGTTTTCAAAAAATCCTGCTTTAAAGGTTTGCTGCTAGTCAGACATCTCACCACACCCAGCCTGCTGCCATACACTCTCACCTCATCACATTTACCCTAAATAAAGCATTTGAAGAGCTCTCTGCACTCTGCTACAACATTATCTTCCAAATGCAGTAATGGGTGCTATGTAATTCATAACATTGTAAAATGTTTATAATTTTTTTTTCTGGGATCCAACACAATTTTGATTTTCAGGTTTTCAGAGGGGTCCATGGGGTTATTATTAGATCTTAAGATCAGCGTATTTTGCACCTTGTTTCCAAGGATCAAGGCAGATTTATCAAACAGAGATGATCCCTTACTGTATTTCAGTCTGTTCATAAGTGATTTGATGATATGCTACTGTACATATACAGTAATTGTGAAGAAGCTTGATAGACTTACTCCAGCAGTACATACTGTAACCCTTTTCCAGGTTGCACATGTGGTCTGATGCCAGTTGCAACAAGCAACAATTTTCCTTTGCATATAATGCATATAATTCAAAAGCCTGAAGATAAAATGCTCTGGTTAATAAAACCTTTATTTGAAACACTTTATAGACAGCAGGTCAGAAGTGAAAAATGTTTCAGGTGTTTGCATTTTCTTGACAAAAACATACCTGTTTAAATTCTTTTTGAAAAATAAAATCATTCTTTGAAGCACTGATAAGAGAGTCTCTTTAGTTTACACACCTGAATAGAATGTTTGTTGACAATCTAGATGTTTATTGACAAATAACTTTTGCCTTCATCTTCTGCGGGCTCTTACTCTCAGCTCATGCACTACTTGCTGTTCCTATGCATTGGCTACTCAAGTCTAGGCTACTGTTAAAACTTTGACATAACATTCTAGACTGCTGTGGTTCCCTTATTATAGCCAGGTGAAGTCCAAAAATTGGTTCAAGTCCCCTCCTCCTCTATGAAAAGTTATTACTAAGAATCTGCAGTTAATAGAATCTGCCTAGAATTCCCTGCCCCCAACCCACTGAGCTTAATCTAATCAAGAGGTCTGAATGTGTGTACGGAAGCCCTGAACCACAAGGTGAAAAAAAATATATGAGGGCTTCCTATCTTGCACAGGCAACATAATATCTTATAGTTATGTGAACTATCTTGTATGTACATGATAACTTCTCGCTGGTACAAGATAATAATTTTTATGACAAGACAATTTCTTCTATACACAACCTACAATGTCATATGTACAAGCTTAAACTACGTTAAAAAATGAGCAAAGGGTGGTTCAGGCAATAAAGTCTAGCTGCAGACTGCCAGAGCTCTGCTCATTTGAGGAGCCAATCAAATTGCACATCCTTTGAAGTTTTGCATTGGTGATGTTATGCAATATGCCCAGCCATTTGTGTCTTTCTCAGCACACTGATTTTTAGGGGTACCTTGCAGTTCATTCTCATAAAACATCTTTACACTGTTCTTATGATGAGGGTTGTGGGACGTTATCTGACTCAATAATAATAGCCACTGTTGTGTATCTATTTTTTGAAGTGGGCGTGTCATGTAGTACGACTGTCTCTAGGGTAAGTGACACAAGCAACATCATCATTTAGTACTATGGGCTTGTCAGATTTTCTACTATTTAAATCATGTGATATAAACATGCAATCTGGTTGTCTGTTTGACACAGCAAATTAATTGTGACGATCCGGATGTCTGCAATTAGAAACGTCTTGGTTCTGTGCTACTTAATTATCAAGTAGGTATGATTTTAACATTTGAGAAGTGTTTAGATCTGCACAAGTGCTCACAATTATTAGTCACAGTGTGTGTCAGTGTGTTAATGAAACATCTTGCAATGCCATTAACTCAATTATTTATTTTATTTATCCCCATCATACCATTCTATGTGGGGGGCAATGACATTGGTCAGCCCTGGATGGGAAACAAGCTGATACTTAGACACACACAAACATTCACAAGGGATCAGTTCAAAGGCTTCTTTTGAAAGAGGGGAGAAAGCAAAGAAACCCAATAGAGAGAATGTGCAAATTGTTGACACAGAGTGCATGTGAGAGTTAAGATTAGAATCCAGGAATGGAGAGAGTAAGCAGCCGTGGTAATCAGGTGTGCAGGCTGAGCTAGCAGCTCTAAATTGGTTAAATGTATGTGTGGAAAGAGATGGGCTTACTTACATCAGTTAATTCATTTCTAATTCAGTTTCACTAGTATTTACATTTTATTGACATTGTTATTGTTGATTTTTATTGAAGTAAGTATGGTCTCCCTTTAAAGGATAAGCTTGGTACTTTTCTTGGCTGGCACTATATATTGCAATTTTTTCTAAAGCTTCCTTTTGTGATGTCACAGAGGCTCAAATAGCACTTTTGAAGCCAAATCCCCTTTATTCTCCCTTGATTAAATCTGAATTCAAAAAGCACACATTTACAGATTTTCTAAGAATCACAAGCCTGTCAGCTGGACTTAGGAAAATTTTTCAATCAAAATATCATTAGCAATGCAAAAGCACGAAAATAAGTCCCATGAAGCTACCTCGTATAGTAATGGCATGTCATAGATTGTGTTTTCATATTCTGTACTTTAAGAGAGAAAAAAATTAATAGTATAAAAGAAGCTATGCTTTATAACAAGAATGACATATTCGGTAAAATCTTTTTTTAAAATAAAAGTGGACATTTACTTTATGTGTTGCTCTATCTTACATGCATCAAAAACGTTTAATGATTTCAACAGCTGGAACATAATGCGGCATATAGGTTTAATAAAATGCAACTGAGAAATCTATTTAAAATGCTGCCAGTAAGAATAATATTACATTGTGGAGAAATTAAAATATTTTCTTAGTAGAAATGGCATACATTAAGTAAAGGTTTTGTTAATATGGATGCCACAGTCTATTCCAAGTTAAATGTAAGTACAGCTACATAAACAAGTAAATATTAACTGTGACATACTCAATGACCAATGTGTACAAAGCCATATGTTACGTATAAGCTTATCTAAAATAAAAGTGTAACTTTTAAGTCTGACAGAAAGCGTTTAGACAGGCATGAAATGTATTACACAAAATTTTATGTGAAAGAACAGCTTCATTAACAAAAGTGCAACAAAATTAATGTCATTGCCACTGGTGTATGCCCTATTAATTAGTTTTGCAAATAATTCTGATAAAAAGTTAAGAGAGACAAACAAATGTTCTACCTCTTTAAAACCAAGAGTAATTTTGGAAGGAACACAATTTGGTGACGTGCTATAAAACCCCAATGACATGGTGGACACATCCAGTAAAGATAAAGTAGTTCTGCTTAATTTAGTGATGGATCTTACAGCTCTGCCTTCCAAAGCTTCCTTTGTTAAAGTGTGCCAGCGTGTAAGTACTGCTTGTACTCTGCACTGCTTATCCTCTGGAAACAGGAAGCTGAAAATGATGGGAGAAAAGTAATTCTAAAAAAATTCATAAATAAATTTAACAGTCATTAACTGCTCAACTGAAAATCAAGTTAAATTGTAATCACTGTAAACTAATACTGTCTACAGCAGTGTTTAGTAAACCTTGAGTAACATGCTACAACTACTGACTGTAATACAAGGTGAATGTTATAAAGAAATTAAGCTGAATGAACCATGTGCATAGCTACCTGGGTTCCAATTGCTTCTGGCATTCTTCTTTCCATTTATGGAAAGCCTTCTGAAGCAATAAGTGATCATGCAATGTCTTCACACTTCTGTTCAACAATTCTTGTGGAAATCCTGAAATCACAAAATAACTTTTGCTTCTTCTCACAATATAGCAAGACAGCAATGAATACCTAGGAACTCCCAGGACAATGGGGCAAGATTTAAAGAAATTCAGATTCATACTTTTTGAAAAAGAGACCTCTATATACTGTACAGTATATATGTTTCATCACCATTAACCTGAACTAAAAGTAGTACATAGCATACATACAGTGCCCTCCATAATGTTTGAGACAAAGAAACATTTTTTATCAATTTACCACAGTTCTGCTTCACAGTTTAAAATTACAAATCAAACAATTCAGATGCATTTAAAGTGCACATTGCAGACTTTCATTTAAAAGGTACTTGCATACATCTCAGTCACACCATATAGAAACTACAACACTTTTTATACAGTCTCCCTATTTTAGGGCACCATAATGTTTGGGAACAGGTTTGTGATTATCCAGGTGTGTTTCATTGTTTAATTAGTGGAGGAATAGGATACCTTCAAAACATCCAACAATCCATTTCTTTCACATTTATTTCTCTGTTATGAAACTAGTCTCATCTAATTCAAGTTACAGGTACAGTAGCTGTCCAAGTAGAACTAGATGTGAGGGAAGAACCAATTCTAAACTGAGATGAAGTCCACCTCTGAGCACAGTCATGCACACAACCAACCCTACTGTGGCATTTTAGAGTCACCAATCAGCCCTAACATGCCTGTCTCTGAGGGCTGGTGGGGATTGCTGGCACCGTAGGGCACAAGGCAGGAATAAACCCTGGAAAGGAAGCCAGACCATTGTAGGGCAAACATATACACACACCACCTACACACTAGGGTCAATTTAGTATCACTAATCCACCTAATTTACATGTCTTTGGACTTTGAAAGGAAACCGGAGCACCCAGAGGAAACCCATGCAGACACAGAGAGAACATGCAAACTTCACTCAGGGAGGACTCAAAACGCAAACTGTGAAGCAGCAGTACTACCACTGCGCTACTGTGCTGCCCACAAATTTAGGTAAAACTTTAAAATTATACACAGACAGCGACCAGGCTGGACTTTAAAATCTATGCCCCAATAGATATGAGGCATCTGTGCAGCCTCATGTGTATATCACAGCTAAAATGTATCTCTCTATTATAAAAAAAAGTCCTGCGAGAGAGACTAGGTAGATGAGACGTGATCTTCTCGGAAGACGTCCCATGAGAGACACTTTAATGTCACGCGAAGACAATCTGACGTCTCGCAAGACACACTTTAAAGTCACGTGAGATAAGGCAGTGAGACAACATTTAAAACAAGTTCATGGACATCTAACCAAGCAATTGTTGGAATGATTTTGGCAGACAGCTCTTAAAACAACGACAAGCAAAACATGCAGCTTGCCAGCAGACGATCCGACCGCTCCTCCATAGCGTGCATTCAGCCCAACATACCAATACCCACGCCTTTCACAACGTAAGCAGCAGAGATGTGAATTGGCAAAAGGACAACTGCTGTACAGGCTTTGAAATGATCGACGCAAAGCGCGAAAAGCAGGAAACGCAGCTCGCCAGCAGCAGCAGCAGAAAGACAGCAGATGATCCAACGGCATCTCCTTAGCGTACGTTCAGCCGCCCCCACTTCACAACATGAGCAGCGTTTTACATCCTGCGAGAAAGATTTAACCACGCCCGGGGCCGGAAATAAAGGACAAGTATTATTTTTACAAAAGTTTTAAAGTAAAAGCGAAAATAATGCATATGTAACAATTCCTATGAAAATAACAATCTCTTTAAATTGTATATCCGGTAAACCAAACCCAGGGGTGAGTGAGCGAAGCAAACAGGGGGCAGAGCCCCCTAGTCATGTATAATTAATAATTTATTTAACAAATGTAATAAATCATATGGGCGGCAGAGTGGCATAGTGGTAGCGCTACTCCCTCGCAGGTAGGAGACCTGGGTTCGCTTCCCGGGTCCTCCCTGCGTGGAGTTTTCATGTTCTCCCTGTGTCTGCGTGGATTTCCTCCGGGTGCTCCGGTTTCCTCCTGCAGTCCAAAGATATGCAGGTCAGGTGCATTGGCGATCCTAAAGTGTCCCTAATGTGTGTGTGTGTGTGTGCCCTGCGGTTGACTGCCGCCTTGCCCGGGGTTTGTTTCCTGCCTTGCGCCCTGTGTTGGCTGGGATTGGCTCCAGCAGACCCCCCGTGACCCTGTAGTTAGGATATAGCAGGTTGGATAATGGATGGATGGATGAATAAATCATATAAATCTACATTGTTTGACCATAACATTATTTAGAAAACCTTGCCGTGCTACCCATCTAAGATGGGCTGAAGTCTAAGTAATCAATGTAGACCCTCAGCATTAACATTTGGATGCAACATGCAATGCATATGAGTTATGCACCATGTGATATGTGAAGCAGTGTTAATTTTTATGATATGTCATCTATTGAAATGACAAGTGTAATACATTTTATTACTAAAAATAATTGTGATGCACCCTGGCTTGGAATGACAGAGACATAGCAACTGGATGAACATACAGACAGACATGAAGACACTTGTCCTTTATTAAGGTGAATGTTTAATATTAGATTTATAACGTCACTTGATATTATGGATTTTCTGTACTGGGGGTTCTTCACTTATATCACATTGACTGAACTTTGATTCACCTATACATTACTCTGCCTTTTACTACCATGTTTCTACTGGCAATAGCAAATGTCACAGTAACTGAATAGTGACAGATGAGGCTGCACTCTAAAGTACACCCACCACATTTGTTCTATAATGTCTGGGTTCTGGAATTCTTCCATTATGAGTATTCAAGCTCTTTGTACTTTCTCTATTAGGATTAGTATATCATGTATTTCCATCCATCCCTCCAACCCATTATATCCTAACTACAGGGTCATGGGGGTCTGCTGGAGCCAATCCCAGCCAACACAGGGTGCAAGGCAGGAAACAAACTCTGGGCAGGGCGCCAGCCCACTGCAGGGCACACACACACACCCACACACGAAGCACACATTAGGGACAATTTAGAATCACCAATGCACCTAACCTGCATGTCTTTGGACTGGTGGAGGAAACCGGAGCACCCGGAGGAAACCCATGCAGACATGGGGAGAACATGCAAACTCCATGCAGGGAGGACCCGGGAAGCGAACCTGGGTCTAACTGCGAGGCAGCAGCGCTACCCACTGCACCACCGTGCCTCCCATATCATGTGTTTGTACTTTAAAAATTTCTGATAAAATAAAGAGTAAACAAACAGTGATCTTGGTGATTCTGATTAAAACATAAAAAAGCAAGTATGTTAAGACTGGTTCAGTTTTACCTATTTTTTGCTTTCCAAAATAAACCTAATGTATATGTTACATAATGACCCAATTAAATTGTATGATTACTCAGCTGAGTTTTTTTTCTAGCCATAACTGCACAATTATTCACAGAAATTAAAAAGTCTACATCATGATTCTCAAAACTAAAGGAAGGCCACCTGGAACTTCCTATTGTAAAGTTAGTTCTCTAATATAGATTTGTAAAGCAACTTACTTCACAGAAGAAAAGCAATAATTTAGTGGGGAATATGATATTTATCATGGATTGTGCATTAATCATTGATCAATAGCCATGTTTTTTCATTGTTAATCAAATGATTCTGTACAGTTGCTCAAAGTTTAAAAAATACTGACTATTTCTCCCCTAGTATGTGTTTGCAGAATTTATATATATTTTTTGTGTACACAACAGGCTTGTCCTATTTCTTTGTCAGCTTTGCTTATTAATCTTGTTACTAAGAAATTAGTCCGTTCATTATGTACATATTTTCTAAGTCCATTCTTTCCACTTCAGGGCTCTGTATTGCCAAAACCTATCCTGTTGAAGCCATGCCTAAAGAAGAAAATAACACACCCATATTCAGTCACTCATACAAGGTTGATTTAGATTAATTATCTAATAATGTCCATCTTTTAGATTTCAAAAAAACCCACAGGAAAAATATATGAATGATGATCAAGTTGGAAACTCAAAACATAACGGAAATTTAATATCAACCAAAACATTTCACTTAATTGTTCATAATAAAGAAACAGTAAGCTCTGTTTTTTATATACATTGCCACCAGACATCAGTGTTGTGCAAAGTGTTTCATGCTGCATAGCACATGAAAGTAAGAATTTCATTGTACATGAGGCAGTGATTTTCCTATAAACCTATGTACCCTGACTGCATCATGCAAATCCAAGGGCTAAACATTCCCTAACATAATGTATTTTACCAAAGGCCTCAGAAATACAGTGCATCCGGAAAGTATTCACAGCGCATCACTTTTTCCACATTTTATTATGTTACAGCCTTATTCCAAAATGCATTAAATTCATTTTTTTCCTCAGAATTCTACACACAACACCCCATAATGACAACGTGAAAAAAGTTTACTTGAGGTTTTTGCAAATTTATTAAAAATAAAAAAACTGAGAAATCACATGCACATAAGTATTCACAGCCTTTGTTCAATACTTTGTCGATGCACCTTTGGCAGCAATTACAGCCTCAAGTCTTTTTAAATATGATGCCACAAGCTTGGCACACTTATCCTTGGCCAGTTTCGCCCATTCCTCTTTGCAGCACCTCTCAAGCTCCATCAGGTTGGATGGGAAGCGTCGGTGCACAGCCATTTTAAGATCTCTCCAGAGATGTTCAATCGGATTCAAGTCTGGGCCACTCAAGGACATTCACAGAGTTGTCCTGAAGTAACTCCTTTGATATCTTGGCTGTGTGCTTAGGGTTGTTGTCCTGCTGAAAGATGAACCGTCGCCCCAGTCTGAGGTCAACAGCACTCTGGAGCAGGTTTTCATCCAGGATGTCTCTGTACATTGCTGCAGTCATCTTTCCCTTTAGTCTCCCAGTTCCTGCCACTGAAAAATATCCCCACAGCATGACGCTGCCACCACCATACTTCACTGTAGGGATGGTGCCAGGTTTCCCGCAAATGTGACGCCTGGCATTCACACCAAAGAGTTCAATCTTTGTCTCATCAGACCAGAGAATTTTCTTTCTCATGGTCTGAGAGTCCTTCAGGTGCCTTTTGGCAAACTCGAGGCGGGCTGCCATGTGCCTTTTACTAAGGAGTGGTTTCCGTCTGGCCACTCTACCATACAGGCCTGATTGGTGGATTGCTGCAGAGATGGTTGTCCTTCTGGATGGTTCTCCTCTCTCCACAGAGGACCTCTGGAGCTCTGACAGAGTGACTATCAGGTTCTTGGTCACCTCCCTGACTAAGGCCCTTCTCCCCCGATCGCTCAGTTTAGATGGCCGGCCAGCTCTAGGAAGAGTCCTGGTGGTTTCGAACTTCTTCCAGTTACAGATGATGGAGGCCACTGTGCTCATTGGGACCTTCAAAGCAGCAGAAATTTTTCTGTAACCTTCCCCAGATTTGTGCCTCGAGACAATCCTGTCTCGGATGTCTACAGACAATTCCTTTGACTTCATGCTTGGTTTGTGCTCTGACATGAACTGTCAACTGTGGGACCTAATATAAACAGGTGTGTGCCTTTCCAAATCATGTCCAATCAACTGAATTTACCACAGGTGGACTCCAATTAAGCTGCAGAAACATCTCAAGGATGATCAGGGGAAACAGGATACACCTGAGCTCAATTTTGAGCTTCATGGCAAGGCTGTGAATACTTATGTACATGTGCTTTCTCAATTTTTTTATTTTTAATAAATTTGCAAAAACCTCAAGTAAACTTTTTTTCATGTTGTCATTATGGGGTGTTGTGTGTAGAATTCTGAGGAAAAAAATGAATTTAATCCATTTTGGAATAAGGCTGTAACATAACAAAATGTGGAAAAAGTGATGCGCTGTGAATATTTTCCGGATGCACTGTATACTGCTGTTACTAATCTTAGCTCTGCTTTTCTCCGATTTTTTTCTCTGGTTCTTCTGTAGTGATGTTTTGTACTACCACCATCACCAGATCAAGGAACTGTGCAGCCACCTGTGATGCTGGAAGGAAGGCAGGTGCCTCAGCCATCCATGAAACTGACTTCATCAAATCCTCTCATATGAAGCCTGGAAATGGAGTGAATTAAGAACATTTATGTTAGGTAGAATGACCTGAGGGTGCGGGGGAATCTTTTGGATTTGGAACCCCTGTCAATTTTGTTTTTTTTTTCTCTAGCTTAACTAGAGCCTTTTTTGTTTGTTTTTCTGTCCTCCCAGCCATTTGTCCGTTTCACCGAACCCGTCTTTAGAGACTTACATTATTAGATTGTATACAAGGACACTGCTCTTCTACTAATTATATAACTATGTTTTATAAGATTGTATAGATTTATTTGTTTTTTCTTTTTTTATTCATTCATTAACATTATTTCCTAATCTTGTTTGTTTTTCCTTTTCTTATAACTTTCTTTCTGTACAGCACTTTGAGCTACATTGTTTGAAAATGTGCTATATAAATAAATGTTATTGTTGTTATTTTTGAAGAAAATCATTCATGGAACACAATGACTTCTGTAGTACAGGAGACACTTTACTGAAGTTAAATCAATATGAACCCAAAAATGAAGGTGTATTACAATAGAAGATGGAGACACAGCTTTAAAAACAAGAAATCAATAACTAAATCAGGTTACATACAGTATGTGTTCTCAAAACAAGAACCAATACATAGTGGGGATCAGTTGCAGAATTTTCTTTTAAAATGTATACTAAAAAGAAATCAGGAGACTGAGTAGCAAAAATGCATACTAAATAGCTAAGTCAAAGGCTACAAAACAAGTAAATGAAAAAATGTATTTTTGCTGTATCAAACACAGCAGTATAAGATCCAATATAGTGTGGAGCAAACTTTAATGGTTGAAATCTGAGACGCATTGTAGAAAAACACAACTTTTCACCTTACTGACAGCAGGACATTGTCAAAAAGGTTACAGTGTATTTTCTAAATAGCATAAAGACCACTAACTAAAATGTATACCAGCTAAATGTGCCTCAGCCATCCATGAAACTGACTTCATCAAATCCTCTCATATGAAGCAGGTTTAATCCAAAATTGCACTTAATCTTCCTGTTGAGCCATTTTTCAGGGTAAAGTGGGAATGGTTTGCCCATGCTACTAATTTATACCAGTCAATTTGAAATGATGAAACAGCATCTGAAAATGAACTTCAGTGTCCTGGTTGACTAGAACCATTAAAGTTTACTGGATTTACTTTAATACCCAAATGACAGACTTACTAACAAGCATACCCCAAATACTAGAAGACCTTTCTAAAGGTGTAAGTAAACTGACAACCTTTACTTGATAAGTAAGTTTAACTAAAAAAAAAACATGCAAATATGTAGCCAAGAGTGAATCAATAATCCATATGTGAAGGTAGTTCGTAAGACCAATTACTTAATGTACAGATGCTTGCATACATAAGAATAAAGGCACAAGATATGAGTTGCAAAGCACGGAAATATGTTAGACAACAGCTGTTGTTTTCCACTGCATTAGCAACACAGTCCAATTGTTTAATAGCACATTAGGCATTTAAGTGCACAGAGAGGTACAACAAACTCAGAGATGCTGATATTTTATTATCAACTGGAGGTTCATTGTCTAACATGCTGAGAATGGTCAAGACTGCTGGGAAGACAAATGGTATCTATCTCCTTGTGAATAAAATTAAATTTGTTTAGGAACTGAATAGCATCCCATTTGTGAGACCTACAATTGCTGGGGAAACAGGAGGAATCTGTATAAATATGGTAATATAAATGGTACATTTGTTAAAGAAAGTAAATATCTTAAGTGCACAAAAATGGCTGACATTCACTTGTGACAATGAACTGTAGAAAATAAAAGGTAAAGAAGTTCCTTCGACTGACCGAAGACAAGAACGATCATCACAGATTCAACAATGGACAGTAGCTGTTTCAATGGGCTTCCTTCAACCATTGTTATTTGAGACCAAGTGGCATTTCTACACTAAGGGCCAGTAGGGCATAGTCCCACCAGATATTCTGCAAATCAAGCAATAAGCCTTCCTCATTAGTATTATTTAAATGTTTGTAATAACCCTCAACGTTGTCTTCTTAAGCAATTTTTTTTCAGTTTTATTAATTTGCTCAATGTAGCATCTTATCTAAGAAAATACTGATTTTTACATTATGTAAAGTTGTTTTCATGTTGAGAGCTGCAAGCTAGTTTCTGGTTAAGGGGCTAGCTCTATTGGCATTGCAATGTGGTAGCTTTTTTCTTTGGTATGTGCATATGGGCAACCTGAACTTTCTAGTCTACCAATACAGCATGAAGGCTTAGGCCCTTTGTTCTTCAAATTAAAATGATGACTGCTTTTTTTAAATTGTTTTCAGCATATTTGTATCTATAGTAGCTTTTCCCAGTCAAGTCAGCAAAACCTGCAAATGGGCAAGAGAAGTCAAGTACCATTTGATGGAGGCCAAGGAGAAAGTGTGTAACGGCCGACCCCTTACCCAGCCGGCAGCTACACCTCCAAGACCTGTGGCCTGGATAATTTACTGAGGTTAAATCTAACTATCAAACCGTACCTCTAACAAATTAAACTTTTCCCCCACAATCGACGGTGTAAATATAAGCACACAAAAGCAGATATGTAAAATTAAATGATTAATTATATTAAATAACAAGACAAATGCAAAATAGAAATATATACATATATAAATATAAGTATCCCTCCACCACAGCAACAATGAGACACCACCATACATAAATACAACAAACCCTCCCTTGCCCCTGTAACATATAACAAACAACGAACAACAATGAATGATATATGGAATGAAAGGTCGTGAATTTGAGTCCAGTTATAAAACTGTCCTGAATACGGATGACTGAACTAGAGATAAATGAGCTGTTTGATTTTCCCGGCAATTGGAGCAACCTCACCGTGATTCCTCAGTGTGTGGTGGATGACGTTCCGACCCCGGGGTCTCTGCAGATGAGGGATGGAAGACAGTCCGGCAAAATGAAAAACAAACTGGTGCGAAGGCACAATGTGAAAAAACAGCAGGTATGTTGAATCCGTGGTTGAAAAAATGGTTTCTCCTCTCTCTCCTTCTCTTCTCTCCTGATTGCTTAAATAGTTCTGTGACAGCTATAATTGATTAATAGTGAACAGGTGTTTTCCAGGTTTGGGGTTGCGGTTTCCTTCCATCATCCGTCCCCCTTTATGGGGACAGCATTCACTGATACACACATAAACAGCAAACGGGACAATGGAAACAAGACGCACTCAGTACTGACATTTGACAAAACTATAAACTATGTAGCCCCGCTACAAGTGGGTGGCAAGTTTGCCTTGATCTCTGGGCCTGTAAATCTGTCTAACTTTGTCTTTTATAACTGACCATGGATTCCTCTAGAGGTTTGTTTTCTCCAGGGGCACTTCTGAGTTAAGTATTTGTTTTTGTCTTCTCCGTTCTCAACTGGTCATAGTTCAAAAACGTCATTAATGTACAGATATTGTTAATTGACATTTTATGTTAAACAGTTTTGAATCTTTCTTTTCATTTTTCTTGAGCAACAATCCCAAGATATACTGCCAATTAAGACTTTCACAATCAATGGCTTGTATGTCTTATTTGTGCCCCGAGTTAAATGTTCAAAATGTATCAGTAAGTCATTGGCCATGCAGGACATTATTTTCCTGGTAACATGTGTATGCAATCCCCCATAAATGGATGATTTGTGAGGATTTTTTTTGTGAGGATCGTATATTATAGTTACTACCAATTGCTGCCATTTGTCTGACACGTTTTTGCGGAACATAGAAAGGAGATATGAATGTCAGCAGAACAACTTTCTGGTGTAATACAGCATCAACGGTGACATTAGACTGCTCTGGATTCCTTGATTTAAATGTTTAATTCACACATTGATACTACAGGGAAGCAGAAACAAAAAATTATCCCAATTAAGGCACTTTTTGCGCATTATTCTATTCTATCTTGTATTGTTTTGCTATACTATATTTGGTACTCTTTTTACTTTATTTTTTATTTATATCCACAGATATTTCCATTTTATTGATTGATGCAATTTTGTATTAATTTATAAAAAGTGTACTCAAAGATGTCACTGCTTTTTTAGTCAGTTAAAACTGAAAATGATTGTGAAGATCCTATATTAAAAAAAGTCAATAAGGCTTGCTGATTCTACCATTTTTCAGTAGCCAGTGTGCACATTTTAATTGCATAGCAAATACAAAATAACATTCATGTTTTAATGAATAATCCTTTTAGAAGCCACTGCTCTTCATTATCAGGCATCAAAACACCAAAACTCAAGACAGACATTTTATTTAATTTGAGCTGCACTGGTAATCTTTAATCCATAAAGCGGTCGCTCATGTTAAAACTCTGCTTATTAAGATGGAAACATTTACTACAGCTTAGTTTGTCTTCCAGAGAGACATCTCTGCAGATGTTTCTGTTTTATACCTGCGACTGTTTGGCTTGTCTTTCTAACAAAAGAAGTCAGATATGACTGGTTCTTATCTATCCTTAACATTCATATTATGTGAGACCATTTTAGCTTAGAAGCTAGCATTAATAATAAATACAGTTAACCTGAGCACATGGTTTTCAGTTGAAAGGACTCATTAGAAAGTATAAATTGACCTTTGCTTACTATACAAAAACTTGACTTCTTCTGTAAGCAGTTAAAATGTGATACAGTAGGTATATACTTTTGATTCAAAATAAAAGATTGCTTTGCTAGAAGCTTTAGACAGCATTTTAGCAAGAAGATATTGGCATTACAGAGGCCAGGTAAGATCATCACTAAAAATCAAGTGACTCAAAGACTAAACAAATTTTCTCCTTTAAACAGAAGTGTGAAGGAAGTCAAACATTGATGCCTAGCAGCCAAGCTAGACAATGTCAAACTGCAGAGAATTTTTTTTTTTTTTAAACAAATTTAGAAGATATTTTATAGTGCAGCTGGATTAGTGAAAATGTACTTTATAATACCTGGAAAGTGTTCCAATCAGATCACATGTGTGCACTATGCAGGTAGGATAACATAATACACTTAAAAATATTATTATCTTTCATTTAGTATCTACTCACACACCAAATGCAAAACCTTAAACATTAGTTACAACCTGGGCCTTTCAGGAAACTCATCGAACAATGAATGTTAACTTTTATTAGATTTTAATATGGAGCTGAACTAGCACAAAAGACAAAGACACACTTAAGGAAGAAGCTGTATTAGGTACAACAGACTAAAAAAGGTGAGATTTTAGTGCTGCTGCCCCAAAGCTCTCCAGACTCATTTTTAAAGTACCCTAAGTTCTTGTCAATAAGCCGCGGCTTATCTAAGGAAAAAAGTTGTGAAAATGAAAAAATAGAATATCGGCTTATACATAAGTCCGGCTTATACATCCATCACGGGGGTTGCGTTCCAGAGCCACCCGCGAAATAAGAAAATCCGCGAAGTAGAAACCATATGTTTATATGGTTATTTTTATATTGTCATGCTTGGGTCACAGATTTGCGCAGAAACACAGGAGGTTGTAGAGAGACAGGAACGTTATTCAAACACTGCAAACAAACATTTGTCTCTTTCAAAAGTTTAAACTGTGCTCCATGACAAGACAGATGACAGTTCAGTCTCACAATTAAAAGAATGCAAACATATCTTCCTCTTCAAAGGAAGAAACAAATCAATAGGGCTGTTTGGCTTTTTAAGTATGCGAAGCACCGCGGCACAAAGCTGTTGAAGGCGGCAGCTCACACCCCCTCCGTCAGGAGCAGACAAAGAGAGGGAGAGGGAGAGTTTGTTTTTCAGTCAAAAATCAATACGTGCCCTTCGAGCTTTTAAGTATGCGAAGCACTGTGCAGCATGTCTTTTCAGGAATCAGCTTTACAAAAGATAGCAACGTGAAGATAATCTTTCAGCATTTTTAGACGAGCGTCTGTATCGTCTAGGTGTGCAAACAGCCCCCCTGCTCAATCCCCATACGTCAGGATCACAGATAGCCAGCGCAAGAGAGAGAGAACAGTAAGCAATCTAGCTTCTCAGCCATCTGCCAATAGCGTCCCTTGTATGAAATCAACTGGGCAAACCAACTGAGGAAGCATGTACCAGAAATTAAAAGACCCATTGTCCGCAGAAATCCGCGATATATATTTAAATATGCTTACATATAAAATCACAATTTAAATGACCGCTACGCGCTCGTGTTGACTCGGCGACGCCCAGAGCAGAAAGAACGCGCTCCGGCCGCTCCAACCGCGCCATGCGGGGAGTGAGAGAGACGGCAATATCTCACACTCTCTCCCCCCTTAAAGAAATTAAATGGGCGCGAGTGAGACCACTGACCTCCCTCCCTTCTATTAGTTATAGGTTATAGTATGTTCGGCTTATCCATGAGTCCGGCTTATCTATGATACGATTTTATTTTAAAAATTCGTATGATTTTTGGTCTCCGGCTAATACATGAGTCCGGCTTATAGACAAGAACTTAGGGTAAGTGAAATATGCAGTAGAATGGAATGACATTAAGGACAGGTGTTGCTTTAAAATAAAAAGATATATGGACTCAAAATTAATTTAAATATAAGTTTGCTTTTTCTAGTCAACTCTCTAGCACACCAAACTAGACATCTAGAACATCTATCTGTTCATTCTATCGAAACAGTTTAAATAGCTATTGGTAAACATCACAAGTAAATATAAAGATCTTTTTCAACATAATTTTATTAACAGCATGGAAAAGATCAAATAAGATATTAATAGGTGGTCTACCCTCCATCTCACCTCAGCAGGGAGAATCAGTAACGTCTAGGTTAACATCCTTCCTAAGCTTCTATTTCTATTTCACAGCATCCCTATATACATCAAAAAATTATTTTTTTTAAGAAACTAGACTTAATTATAACCTCACTTATTTGGAACTTGAGATGTCCATTCATTCAAAAGGTGAGTCTACAAAGACCTAAAGTAGAAGGTGGCATGCCATTTTCTAACTTTAAAGTTTATTACTGGGCAGCAAATGTATACATTATAAAGGCCTTGAAACTGGCACAAATTAATGAATTAACGCCAAGCCTGGTTAGTAATGGAAATAAAATCTTGCTGTACTTATTTATATGCCCTGCTGTGTGCCCAAGTAAATACTAACTTTTGTCAATATAACAATAATCCAGTTGTCTACCAATCACTCAGAATATGGAACCAATGCAGGACACACTTCAAGGTACAGAAGCTTTTATCTGTTTCTCCACTACACTCTAATCATCTTTTTCAGCCTTTTCAAACCTACGAAGTATTTAATGTTTGAAAAACATTTGGGATTAAGACCCTAAGAGAACTTTATATAGATAATGCATTTCATTTTATGAACAATTACGCTTCAAATTTAACTTACCAGCAACGCAAATTGTCCACTATTTTCAAATTTGAAATCTTGTTAAATCTACCCAACATTTCATACCTCCCACCCATTTCTGTTCCAGAGCCAACACTGATCAGAATTGAAGACTCATACAACATTTCAACAATATATAAAACATCTCAAAAATCTTTCTTTCAAAGATCTTATGGTACAGTGTGAAAAGAACCTTTCAATTAACATCTCAGAAAAAGAGTGGAACTCAGCCTTGCATAGAATACACTCTAGCTCTATATCTTCCAAGCACTTAACACTTCAACTTAAAATCTTTTATTGATCACACTTATCTCATTTAAAATTGTCCAAAATGTACCCAAGCCAAGATCCAATTTGTGAACATTGCCATCTAGTTCCAGCATCACTAGACCACAAGTTTTGTTAGTGCACCAAAGTAACATAACTGGACAAAAATCTTAGAACTTATCAGATAGCCTTAGTGTGATAATCATGCCTAACTCATTAACAGCTATGTTTGGTGTACTCCCAGCTGGGGTTAAAGTGGAGAAGGGCAAACTGATACGCCACTATATTAGCATATAGACTTTATCCTGCTAAATTGGAAGAATCCCAACACATCTCTTACAACTCAGCAGGTAACTGTTTAATTGTTTAAATTTGTTTATACTGTTTAAATTTGAAAACAAAAATCAAATTTTCACTTACAGGATGTGTCCAAAACTTTCCAAAAACATGGCAAGACTATTAAAAATAAATTAGGATAAACATTCATACAGTGGGGGAAAATTTTTGGTGTTCTTTTACCTCCCTACTGTTGGCTCTCCTCTCTTTTTCCCCAGTGGGGCGGGGGGTGAATTATTCTACTGTTAGGTTTTGTTATTTCTATGGTTTTTTTTTTCATTTTTTAAAAATGTTCTGGAGTTTTTTTCTTTCATAAGATTGACTTTGAAGTTATTTGTTGTACAAGTTCTGCAAATTGTATCTGCCTGATTGCGCACTATGCTACTTTCTTGAGACATAAATTAAATTTTAAAAAATCCTGTAATCACTACAGACAATTACCAATTTGCAAACACAGCATATCTTGAAAGCCTGGGGCCTCGTGTATAATGCCTTGTGTAGAATTCACACTAAAGCATGGCATACGTGCAAAACTGGAAATATGCATATGCACAAAAAATCCAGATGTATAAGTGTTTAAGCAAAGTTCCACACACTTCCCCTTTATAAATCACAATCAATGTGAATTTTAATGCAGATGCACTGTCTATAGCCCCACCCTGACTCCTCCCCAAATTATGCATATTTGAACATGCAAATCAATATAAATAGCCCCTTTCGTTCAGTATTTTGTTAAAAGACAATGGAAAAAGCACGTGGAAAAAAAAGAAGAATGTCAGGAAATTGATTGGAGTGTCAGAGTGTAGCAAAGACACTCAAAAGTGCAAGTTCAAAAAGAACCTGAAATAAAACAGAAGTGATCAGATGTTAATGTCTTTGGGAAAAGGTGAATGTCTGTGTCATATGGAAGCGTATTAGGGCCACAGACAAAAAAAAATAGGAACACAGTGAAGAAAAAAAGGTCTATGTCAAGATTAAAGTCAAAAGGTCCACTTTAATCTCACAGTTTATTTTGTCATTAAAGTAGAACATCATAAAATTCATCATGAAATTGATGTTTAATTTACTAGAGTTTCTCAGATCTCATCGTAACTAAATGCTTCATATTGTAAGTGTTCACTTACCAGTCATTAATTGCTTTGTGCTTCTTAAACGGGCTTTCTCTTATGCCAACAGGATTGCGCAGGCATGATTGCCACACAGAACACATTACATTCATGCTATAACAGCTCTCTGAACATTTTAGAATGCTAAGATGTATGCTTGATTTCATTTTCATGATGAAATGCATTAAAGCATGTATTAAACGTGTGAGGACACGGTGTTGTAGTGGTAGTGATTAGCTGGCTCCCCATCCAGTAATTGTTCCTGCCTCCCGCAAGATGCTACTAGAATGCATGCAACCCTGGGTGGAATAATTTATTGCAGCAGTACCGTTTCTGGAAAATGTACCAACCCCCAATTAATCTGCATTGTACATGTTAAATTATTCCATCCATCCATCCAAGGTCGAGGGCAGTCTCACCAAGCATAGAGTGCAAGGCAGGGGCAATTCTTGGACGGGGCACCCGTGTTATGGATGCAAATCTAAAAATAGGGAAATGACACAGAAACAATAGGACAGCATTGACGCTGGATACCGCCTGTTTAATAATAATAATAATTCATTACATTTATATAGCGCTTTTCTCAGTACTCAAAGCGCTATCCACACAGGGAGGAACCGGGAAGCGAACCCACAATCTTCCACAGTCTCCTTACTGCAAAGCAGCAGCACTACCACTGCACCACCTATGAGGAGCAGCAATGTGCTTACGCATAGTCTGAGGCTGCTGTGGAAATGTGTATAACTTTATGGCAAGTTTAATTTTTATACATCCGAAGAGTGCGTGGAAACGGGCGTATGCAACATTTTTGTGCATACGCACCGTTTATACATAAGGCCCCAGATGTCTGGTTCTATCTTATTGGGCTAGATACAAATAAAATGCTACCAATTACTAATTTGGAAGAAACTATACACTGACTAGACAGCATTAACAAAATTCTTACAATTATATTTTTCTTCTGTGCTGATTTTTAAATGTCTAACTCTGTTGAAAAGAGCAAAGCTAAAAGCAACATTAAACAAACTAGAATCCTGAATTACTGGAACTGAATGCCTTTTCTTTGTATATTTCATTTAAACAATGCGTACTTTAAGCCTAGTGATATAAAGGATAAGGTGATGTCTTGGTTTATTTTTTAATGCTAAACTGATTTAACCAACATATGACTGTATATAACTATTTTCTTTTTATTATTTTCATAGATGAAATGCAAAATAAAAATGAACTGGATTTTACAATAGCTGCAGATGTATACAGAAGGGCTCTGTAATGACTAACTTTATGTGGCTGTCACAGCTGCAATCCAGGAAAAAATTACATAATTAAACATATCACATCATTTAGCGTTAATAAATATCTCACTTTACATTTTAAGACAAATCTTAATAAAATAAATTACAAACCTCTAGAGCAGTTGGTGGTTTGCTGCTCTCTTCTTTTTGCTGTTCTCAAGATGAAAGCTTTTTGTAAATACTGAAGCTTCAGGAGCCATCTCCAATGGGTAAAACACGTCTTTACTGTTAATCTTTGAAGCTGAATGCAATGACGAAAGGCGATATATTTTTGAAGCACAACTTCTCTCCAGCTCTGGAAACAACTGAAGATGCATAGTTACATTTACATTTACATTCACGTTACATAAAATTTCATGTGATATCTTGGGGTTACCTTAATGATTTAAAATGCGTAAGTACCAGGATTGACTCTGCTATTACAAGACATACACCAACAACACACTTAGTTATATCATAACAGGTTTGATTTTTTTCAGTGTAGCCATTACCCCCACACTGAAAAAAATCAAACCTTTTGAATTATGTGTTGCTAAGAGAACTGACAGATAGTATACAGAATGCCTTTTCTTTTGATGCTATCTTTTAAACTTTTCATCTGCTGGAAAAAAATAACTTATGGTTTGTGAAGAGAGGTTCTTCATCCAAGTTGCAAAATATTACAGCTTAGGCTGAAATCTCACATCATTTGTATAGCATATCAAGGTATTGTGTTTGTTGAGAGGGCTATATGTGAATGGTCATTAAATTCATTCTAAGAGGTGGGACTGTGTCATGTCCAGGATGAGATTGGTTACAAAGATATGGAAAGAGGACTATCTCTGTATGTGCTAGAAGGAACCACATTATAGCCATTGCATTAAGAGAGAGTGTTCTTGCTGTTTCTTAGTTTCTGCCGTTGAGAATTAAAGGGCATATTTATGTATTCACAGATTCAAACAGATCCATTTCAGTGCTTATTTGTTCACACAGGGGCAATTACACATATTAATCTAGCTACCAAGCTAGTCTTCAGTAAACTGGAAGGAAAACTAGAGTGCCCAGAAGAAAACCTATGCAGACATAGAGAAAGAATGAACAACCTTCACGTAAACAATGACTGTGCATTGAATTAAAACCAGACTACTACATCAGTGATGCAGCAGCACTAACCACTGCACCCTGCCATCCATTAGAATATAATTGTGAGAAATGAAATTCTATCAATATGGATGTGTTTTGAAAACAATGTTACTCTTGCAGAATTGTGTAAATTATATAACAGTTATTAGGGTAGGCTATTTGCCTATTCATTATGCCAGTGTTGAAGTTCACCAACTTTATTGCGCACTGGAATACAAATCTTGGGGGCATCTGAAAAAAAGCAGTAGATGGGTGGACAGAGACATTTTTGAAATGTTAATTTCATATAGAATCACCTGCTTACAACTTTTCTAAAAGGTGACATTCAAGGCATTATTTGTGGGCATTTGTGTTGCCTTTTAGGAAGATTAATCTCTCATGTAGTTACTTTTATGTATGTTCCATAAAATCGTTTAAACATTCTCCTTTAAGACATTTTGGCAACATTGACTTTTCTTTTTTGGTTTAGTCTTTTTGTCTTCCTGGTTACAGATCCTTGCTTGTTTCATTGACTCTGTTTGAGCCTGATCCTTTTGATTCTCAACTCCTTATCATTTTCAACTTCTTTTCCACTTTGTGGATACCTTACTGCTTTAAGGTGTTCCAGTAAATCTAGTTGAATCCAAATATCCGCACTAAGATGTAACTCATCACCAACTTGAAGTAGACAAGCACTCAAATTTCTTTGACATAAATGACAACTTTCAACCTTTTCATTTTTGCATGTCTTTACTAAAAGATGTGTATTCATCTATTACACTAATCCCCATTGCTTTAATTTAGACAGGTTTCTGTTATTGCCTACCAAATGCCCTGCTCACATGTACTGATTTATAACATAACTTTCTAAAATCTGCTTAATTCAAATCAGCACGGGGTGCAAGGCAGAACAAGTCCTGGACAGAGTACCAGTCCAGATCTGGACTAACTAATAAGTCACATAAGCAGCTAAACTAAAAGAGTCTCACTGGCAAATTAGTTGTTCAATACGACTTTGCTTACGAAAGAGCTGCAATTTTGCAAAAATGCAATGTGAATAAATGTGAAGATTGTCATGAGAGTGAATCTGTCAGAATCACATGAGCGACAGAGGAAAAATAAAGAATAAAAAACGTACAAGAAAAAGGTAAGGTTTTGTTAACGATAAGTGTGTTTCATTTGTCTTGAGTTAGGGACTGAAGATGAAATAAGATGTGCCAGCTCTGATACAGTCTGGATAAGAAATGCTTGATTGCTCAGACAGGTGTCTGTAAAACTATAACATATTCTGAATATGTGGAAGGCAATAACAGAATTCAGTTACTGATGCGCCATGCTAAATTATACAACCCCTTAGTCAGCTGGTTTATTTACGCCATATAAAGCTAAGGGCCCATTTTTGATGTTCTCTCAAAAATAAATGTCACTAGCAAATGCCTTCAACAAGGATGTTGCTGTAGATCTCATCCACAAAACCAAGACTTCTACAGCTGCAGTGCCACTGGTTTCAAAGATGCAACAGTCTCAGCAAGAGAGACATTAGAAAACAGAACAACACAGAGACGTTTTGCCTATGAATCAGCTGATAATCCAGAGACGGCTATCATTAGTCACTGTTTTATTATTACAGGCTTTTGTTTTATGTATGAATATTACTAAAATGCTACTGTTGTTGTAAGTGAATACTAATTGTCTTATTGTTTTTATTTCTGTTGTTCAGTTAATCTCTGCAGTTTGTCAGAATCCAGTTCATAAGTTGCTATGCATTATTAAAATAGTTATTTAATTGGAAAACATTTTTTTATTTTACTTAGAAAATTATGCTATCGATAAAACTCCCTTTATCCTTAATGATTCCATTGGTTATAATTTGAATTATGTTACTTATTTGTAGTTAATTGATATTGAGTCTAGAAAGGAGTCTTAAACAGAAACCATGATAGTAAGATTGTATAAAGCAACACTGAATAAAAATGGCTTTTACCAAGGTTTGAAAGACAATTTCAAAACCACTGCAAGAAGGAAACCATAAAAGGAAAGTGAACCTGAATAAGCAAGATGCCCAGATAAAAAAGGCCAATGAAACCAGAACAAACAAAAGGGCAATATGGCTTTTTTAGTTATTATACAAATGCAGTAAAATATGACTCAAGAAAATGGATGAGAAAGTAATGGAAAAGACAATCACTTTTGATTTAAATAAGATCATGCTGCTAATCAACTTTAAAAAAAAATATCATTCTGCAAAGATGAGACAGACCAAAAAAACAAGGGAAATTACTTTAAAAGGAAAGCGGCATCTTACCTTGACAGTCGTCTTTTTCGAATAATTGAGATCAGTGGCTGCAACCTCTTTCTTTCACAATAACATTCCCTCCAGACTCTGAAAGCCACCTTCATTTTGTTTCTTTCCAGAAGTAGCCAGCACTCTTTCATTTGAGCTTGTTCAACACCATTCTTTTCCTTTAGCAACTGCCATATTCTTAATGCATCTGAACAATAAGGTCAATAAGATAATTACATACATTATTCCTAGAAAGTTAAGTGTATAAGCAGCAAATGTTTGAATGTATAATTTGATTAAGAAAGAAAAATAATTTTGGAACTGTCTTTTCATTATATCGGCGTAAATTGACTCAAATCAGGTTGAAATGACATTTTAAAGTAGATACTACATACTTTCCAGCCTTTTCCTTTTCAGATGCTGGCTAGCCATCAACTGCATCTTTTTCAATTTCTTCCTACAGACAGCCTGTATCCAACGGATTATGAACTTTCTGCAAAAAATTCACATAACTATGCAGTGCACAAAGTTTAGCTTTTTAAGTGCATCCTATTAGTCACTGACCCAAGGCATATTTTAATTTCTTGCTTTATGTGTCCCACCTTGCTATTCGACATTGGTGCTTCTCTAAAGTTTTTTTCACAGTGAGTGTCTGCCACCAAAGCTGAAAACTCCTTCTTATCAGGACATTCCTGTAAAATGTCATACTCTGTTGGAATTGTATTTGCCATACAACCTGAGCATCCCGCACTCGAGTCCACCAGACCTTGAAAACACAGGAAAGTAGAGCACGTCTAGAAATAAAATGCAGATAAGGATAACGTTACCTACATCAACTGCAATACAGTTTCAAAAGATGAATACTTTCACCAGACCCTTATCTTTACACCCATCTTGACTATACTCACTTAAATACACCCAAAATGCTATTGTTTAAGCTTCAATAGTTCTCATATAATTTTTCCACACTCCAACTATTAAAAATGATGCACAGCAGACATTTTTGTTTTAGTCAGATTATTACTACAATGGAAAACTCCGCATATTGAATATAGAGAAATGGGACACCATATGAATCATAGTTTTATTGTAGTCCTGTGTAGACTCAACTATAATTACTACACCTATGATGATGCGTGGCCAGACATTTTTTATAGAAATGCTCCATCCAGGTCACAAATGCCATCCTTTTCAAGTTGTATCCTTCATAAACAAGAGCTAAGATTTCCTGTTGATTTCTCTGACTGTTTTTAATCATGGCCTTACTCCACACAATCCAGTGTTTTGACAGGAGTGTCACACTGAGAAAAAAGAACATAAAAGAATGATATAAGCTGGAAAGACAGAACAAAGGGATACATATGACAGCTTTACTCATTTACAGTATTAGATAGATAGATAGATAGATAGATAGATAGATAGATAGATAGATAGATAGATAGATAGATAGATAGATAGATAGATAGATAGATAGATGCCACTTTATTTGTTCCAAGCTAGAATACAGCTTTTTAATGAAGCTCAAGAAATATTACAACAAACAACAACAATAACTTCCCTTAAAAACACATAAAGAATTACACAAAAGAAAACTTCACACTTAAAGAGATGTTCAAGATCATCATACTAAAGCATAAAAACCGCATTGGCTACTGCAGAGTTAAATAATATGCAGAAAAGGAGATGCCCCTACCCAAATGTGAATTTCCCCTTGGGATTAATAAAGTATCTATCTCTATCTATCCATATTAAAGGTTCACAGTCGCCTAAGAAAAAAAGAGTGTGCTCTGCCCTGTCCTATATAGGTCTACATTTACCCCTTGAATAGTGACTTGGGTCAGAATATCTTTAGTCTGCGAAAGTCAAAAACCAGTTGCTGGTTTTGTTGATGTTAAGTTGCAGACAAAGCAAAGCAAGAAAAGCGTTTTCCACCCGACTCTTATACTCATCCCCCTTTTCAATACATTTCATTAGTACAAAATCATTTGAGAATTTCTGCAAATGACATGCCCTGGTGTTATTTTTATCAAGAGTCCTTGAGCTTCACAGTTAGCCAGTACACGAAAGGTCCAAACAGAGCAGACAGATACTGTAACTGCATCATCCAGTCTTTGTCTGACAGGCAAACCCTGACACACTATCATTTAAAATATAAATATAAGATTGTTTGATTTCAAATTTAGGTTTGCTTCCCAAAAGTAAAAGCATAGTAAGTACAATTAAATGAAAAACCCTTGACAGAAAGTTTTGTGTGGTCTTTTTGTTTTGTAGTGGTTGTGAATGCCATAACGTTGGGACTGCCGTTGTGACAATGACAGATGACGATTCATTATCTGGATGGGATTCCACAATGAAAAGATGTGGTTGGACATGCATCTTGGCCAAGTTAGTTGTTGGTACCTTTCCCGGTCGAAAGGCCATAATGGAAGGACAGAAGAAGATTGTGTCTCAGTGCCATATATTCCCCCAATACGCAGGGTGGCAAAATCCCTCTGGTGTAACTCCTATTTCTACACAGGGCATACTGGGAGCTGTAGTCCTGATTTGCAGCCCTGTCAGGGTACTTGGGTGCCACCAGGGGGAGCTGCAGGAGAATACTACCGTTACTTTGGGGGAGCTTCTGACGTGCAGTGATGTGGAACCAGAAGCAATCCCGGACCTAACATAAAAGAAGCCTTCTCCTGTACATTAGGGACTCAGAGTCGGGAGGCGGCGAATGACACATGTGGAGGAGTGGTGGTGGAAGGAGTGGAAGGTAATCAGTTGTGTGTTATTATTGTGATGGATTGATTGAAATCAAATAAAAAATAATTTTACATTAAACTGCCTTTTATTTTATCTAAAATTGTGTTTGGTCAAGTTGTGTCTTGTGTTTCAGACTCTGATTAGATTAGATAAGCTTTATTAATTCCATGGGGAAATTAAGATGCATACAGCAGCAATTATGTTTAGCATTTATAATGTATTTTTTCACTGGATTAATTGTTTGCTCTTTGTAAATCATCTTCTCAGATTAGGAAAGTAAAAGGAAACTGACCAACAAGCCAGTGAAGAAGAATGTTAAATATAATAATAAATATAAGAGAAATGCCTATATAGTCAAAGATCAGTGGAAAAGCTATAGGAAAAGACTACACAGGCAGAGAGAGCTGAGGAAAGCAGATGCCCATGCTGTAAAGATAGTAAAATTGCTTGGGACAGCTAAATGGAATGTTCAAAATGTTGTTGGATCCTGCTGTTATTCATTTCTATACACACATATCTAGCAGAATTTTTTTGATCACTTGCCCCTTTACCCTTAAATGTCAAATTTGCTGAGAAAATATTTAATATCATCTCTAGTTATATTATTAAAGAAAAATACATTATTTACATTCTCCTGGATTAATTAGCATGGATTGAATAGTTGCTCATAAACCATGCAATGTATTAATGACACAATGGATTCTGCTCCAACAACATACCTGTAGTGTGCTTCTGCCATTTTCATACATGTTGTACTAACATTTGAGTTCACTTGCTCTGTGGTAGTAGGCTTGATGAAAAACTGATTGTTGGTTGACCGACTTAGTTCTCTTACATGAGAGTCCTGATTTGAAAGGTATTGGAATGGATAGTCACCATGTGCTTGACTCTCAGCAAATGCAAACTTCCACTAGAAAAGTAAAAACATATACATAAACATATATACTGTATATGTAATATTTTAACAGAGCCAATTAATAGACACCAGCAGAGCAAATTTGCAAGGTTTTGTGATTTGGAAATAAACAGCAACACTTTTGAGAAAATGAATGCAGATGTAGTAAGAATGACCAGACCTTCTAATAAAAGGTCAATAAGTTAGGATTCAAACCCAAACCACTTGATCTACAAGGCCACAGTGCTATACATTACACCATCCTAGAATCAAATCAGTAGCCAACATGCTATACATTATACCATCCTAGAATCAAATCAGTAGCCAACAATGTTCACATATTTCCAGAGCCAAACCATGGTCTGATATCTGCAGCTTAAGGGCATGCAACTGAGAACAGTGACCTTGTATTTTTCATCACCAGGGTGCAAGGACATAGAGGCACTACACGACTGTAACAATTTATAAAATTGTTCCCATACAAATAATGAAATGTTAAGAGATTCTCAAATGCCATCATGGCTGCATATTGGCAGGATCAAACAGGGCAATAGCTGCACTAGAGTTAATGTGCTAGTCATCATTTGTCAAAGATGTAGTAGGCTAGGGTTCACCAGTGCTTCATCAGTGTTCCCTCGGTTCTTAGCTTAGCATTGTGGCACAGAAAACTGACAATCTGCATGACTAACTAGATCATGAGACAAGAAATTGCTAGTCAACACCCAAACACTAACAGTTCTAGTTTCTTCGCAATAAACTCAAAGGCTTCTTGACACTGTACCAGATTTTATTACTGTTCTTTGTTGGGTAGAGGTAGAGATGTGTATGTCCCAGTTTAAAATTGATACCCACAATGGTTATAATATATAACAATGTCATGCTACTAATGAGTCGCGTGGAAGCTCAAAGATTTGTTTTTTATGTGCTTTTAATTTGCAAAAGGAGAAGGTAATCATTACTTTATAGCAGTTTATAACATTCCGTGTTATTTTTTTAATCTGTTACAGAAAAATGCACTCCATAAGATTTATGATTAAGATTTACTACATACATGAAATGTAACTTTTACTCTATGTTTTCTGTGCCACTGGGTACACTGCATACTCACCAAGTTAAAGTAAGCTGTTAAGATCCTCTTCCTACTTCTTGCAGCAATGCTACTCATTTGCATGTGGCGGATTTGTACAGCACATTGCAAAGCTGCCAACCCCTTGCGCAGAAGATGGCTTTCATTCACAAACCTAGCAGCAGCATCTCTTAATATGACATAGTCTTTCCATGCATTGAAATATCTGTAAAGCAGCTGTTGTCTGTATGGCTTTAGAAACCTAAAATGAAATTTCTTATTTCAGATGTGGTTATAATCAATGTTATACATGGAAATTATTGAGTTTAAAGGTTTCAAGATATGCACATTTAATACTTTTAAGGGACCCACTTGCATTGTCCAAATTCCCTGAAATGAAAGGAGACCATTAGTGAAACATACCTTGTTCATTTACTTATTTGTATGCCTAGTCAGATGTGCAATCATATTATACGGCATGTATTATCCTTCCTATCCACTCTTGTTTTGTCTATTTGTTCTAAACTATTACTTTCCAAACTTTTTTTCATAGTGACCCCGTTAAAGACTTTCAAAACTGGACACCCAGTATAATAATCCTGTGAATTTACACAAGCAGCTGGATTTTAGAAGGGGATCAGAGACCAAAAGCCTTGTTTACATTTGTAAACAATTATTTAAGATTTCCTACAGTTAGTGATTCACATATGGTGAGATCCACAAAGTTTTTTAATGTTAGGTCAAATGTAAGACAAGTTAACTTACAAATCTCCATCAAATATTTTTAATGTTTTTTATGCTCATCATCACAGAATTATTAGCCAGTTTTCCTCTACAAACTAAATACTAATGCTTACGACTGTTCTTATCACAACATCACACAATTAACATTTTCAAATGCTCCTCACCGTATAAATTCATTATACATTTTGTGAGTTTTCCAGTACTGTCTAAAGAGAGTAAACACTTTAAGCTGATGAGACTTGAATATCCATTTCAATGCCAGTAGCAGTTGTTGAATCTCTTGCATCATCTTTTCAACATCGTCAATATTTCTCTTTTTCAGGACAAATGTTATCTATAACTTCGTTTTTTTCTGCCAATTTTTCTTGCCCTCATATCTTTTAATGAATAAAACTCTAGCCTAAACTCATGCAACACTGTATATACTTTACATTTTTCAATGAAACATTTATTTTGAGGGCGGTGCAGTGGTAGCGCTGCTGCCTCGCAGTAAGGAGACCTGGGTTCGCTTCCCGGGTCCTCCCATGCAGGTTAGGTGCATTGGTGATCCTAAATTGTCCCTAGTGTGTGTGCCCTGTGGTGGGCTGGTGCCCTGCCCAGGATTTGTTCCTGCCTTGCACCCTGTGCTGTCTGGGATTGGCTCCAGCAGACCCCCGTGACCCTGTGTTAGGATATAGTGGGTTGGACAATGACTGATTGACATTTATTTTGAATGGATAGTGTGCATCATCTTTATTAAAATAGACACACATCTCCTTCTTAGACATGTTTTTTCTATATGATTGAGCTAAGGACAGATTTTTAAATATTTCTCAGGCACTTTAAAAATATAGGTCTGCTATTGGTCCTGCAGAAATGGATAGAAACAAAAATATAATATTTCTAGTTTTAAAATAATCCAATTAGCCAGTAGAATACTGTTTAATATTACCTCTAATGTGTGTGAAAATTTTGCAATAGCACAAAATAGACAGCATTTGAATCAACTTGATTAATTACAGTATTCTTTGTTTATTCATTGTCAATTGTCATTATTAGGATTTAATTAAGGGAGCAAATTCCTCAAAAAATAATGAATTGATAAGAAAATGACAACAAAGAGTTAAAAACATAAATAAATGGCAGAAATATGAATATTTTAAATTTCTCATGAAAGAAATCTCACACTACTGTTTTTTTAACGTGGAATAACAAATGAAAAAAAGATCTGCTAATTAATAGATCAATATGTGGTAAAATAACTCAATAATTGTGAAACTGGTTAGAACAACAGTCTGAAGTGACATGGTTCCACTGGGACTGATTTTGGAAACTATTGATCTGTGTACATAATATGCGATTAAAAAAGTACACAGTTAAATTACCCATTCAACTTTCTTTTTTTTCCAGTAAAACACATCTGTTTAGTTTCATGAATGAATGAATCAAACATTTGTGGCTGCACAGTTCAATTACATTCTGTAATGCATAGAAATTTCAGATTTCTTGAATTGGTTATTATATTGCACAATAGTAGGTTGTGGTCACAGGGTAGGTAAGTCAAGTCAGGTTGGGGAGCATGCACTGGTACAGTACGTTGCCACACCCACTACACAACGAAACAACTCGGGATCCCGGTTTGCAACCCCCCAGGCAGACACGCGGTCCAGTCCCACCCTCCGGAAATGACCCTCTATCTGCCGCAGCCAGGTGTTACGTGGGCGACCCCTTGGTCTGGTCCAGCCACTCGGGTCTCTTACGAGCTGGATCACCCTCGGGGAAACGTGCCACATGGCCGTAGTGCCGTAACTGACGCTCCCTCACAATGCAGATAATGTGCCTCATTCGGGACCAAATGAGCAACTGCTCACTCGACACAAAATCAAACCAACGGTACAGTACCAAAGGAGTCCAGTCTTTGTCTCAGGTCACTGGATAGCATCCATGTCTCACAACCATATAACAAGACAGGAAGCACCAGGACTCTAAAGACTCGGACCTTCATCCTTGTGCATAGATATCGGGAGCGCCACACACTCCTTTCCAGTGACCTCATGACCCCCCATGCTCTCCCAATCCGTCTACTGACTTCATAGGAAGAGTCACCAGAGACATGAATGTCACTGCCAAGGTATGTAAACCTCTCAACAAGATCAACACTCTCTCTGTAAACAGACACACTGCTGATGGATGTGCCCAAGAGGTCATTAAAGGCCTGGATCTTGGTTTTTATCCAGGACACTTGGAAGCCAAGACACTCAGACTCCTCGCTCAGTCTCTTGAGCGCCCCGATCAAAGCCTCCATTGACTCCGCTAGGTAATGGAGGGTAATGTAACTGTAAATTATTGCTCACATAGAAAATTATTTTGCTCAAGCAAACCCAGCCTTTACAACAAGGGTTCCCAGCCTGGGATGTGAAATGGCATTGCAGGGGGTGCAACAAAGAAGAAGGATGTGTCGTGGTTAACCAAAATGAATGAGGTGTATTGTCAGACCTTATTGTGGTGCCCTTTGTGTCCTGCAGTGTGCTGTGATGTGTAAGTCATTTATTAGTTAGTGCTCCTGTTGCATATTGTGAAAATAATCAAACTTTGTGCATACAATTGTCACCTGTGAATGAGCTGCAGAAATGCACATTCTCATGTTGCATGTTGTGGCTGAAGTTTCTGTAAAGGCGAATAACTTTTTATAAGAGAATGGAATTTGCACCTTACAATGATCTGTAGAGAAGGGTGAGATTAAGTATTGATTTCTTACCAAGCAAATGTCACAGATTTCGAGGTTTAATTGACATTTTAGGTGGACGGGTTGGGGGTGGGGGGAACAAGGAGGACTGAACTGCTGCAGGAACCACTGCTGCTTACATTCAGCTCATCTCTTCTACTGGCTGTCCTGGCAATTTTAACTGTGCCACACATGTGTTTTTGAACTGCAGTGCAGGTGTTATTTAGGGCAAAGCTCGTCAACTGTGTTTCAAACCCACCGATCAATGTGTGTCATTTCTTCATGGTGCTTGATGCTCTGTGAGATATCCCAACCCCCAGATTTCAATAATGTGTTTTAGTTTAATTTATTCACCCACAGTACTGTAAGTAGGTTCAATTTGTGGTTAAAAAATTAGAAATTTGACTTCTCCATCTTCAAATGTAATATTACTATTGAAGGAGGAGCAAACATAAATCAAATATTTTCTAAGTGTGCAGGGCATAAAAAAAAGTTGGGAACCATTACCTAAAGGGAACATTGATCTTGTAGACTATCCCTCCTTTTTAGTAACTGTCCAAGCACCAAACGTCAATTTAGTCTAATGTTAGCAATACAGAAGGTACATGTTTTTAAACATGGACACATAGCAAAAAACTAGTCATACACAGGAAACTGTTGTATGGTATCATTTCTAATATGACACTGACAGTAAGTCTGCATTTAATGTAGGTAAACTGTGCACCTCAGAGGAAGGGAACAAACTTGGTTGACGTCTTTCTGTTTGGTCTTCCCTGGTTGACTACTGCTTTAAATGCTAAAGCAAATCAGCATAAAAATTCCCTTGTTATGTTAGCCTTTTGAGACATGTGTTCAATATGGACTAAAACCCAAATCAACATAAACATTTCTTAAGGGGGAGGATATTTTACTATTATTACTGTTTGTTTTCTTTGGACTGTTTAATTTATGGGTTTCTCATTATTGTTATTTAAAATTCAATAAATATTTGATCACAAAAATATCACAAACACTTGTGCACATGATCTTGCATGCACTGTCTTATAGCTTGAATTTCTTTGTGTACAATTACTATACTTAAGTTGTTTCTTTGCTGTTTGGACTCATATTAATGTAAGAAAGTTTCATTGCCAGTTATGAAACACTTCTTAATTTCTGCTAGTCTTAATTATTAGCTCAAGATTCTCCTTCTCCTGAAACTGAATGTGATGATGTTTAATCTCAAGAATAGATAGAACCATTTGAAGAGTTCAGAGAAAAGAACACATAGAATTTTAAAATCATCTTCATCTTTTTCAGTGCTTTTGCAGCTTTCTCTTTGGAAAATTACTGCTCTAGTTTCTCACCATAAATTTCAACATCCCATCTGTTCTCCTCATTCAGGAAGCTCCTCATGTACTCCTTCCAGGCATCCTAAATACCAATGCCCTATAGGATCAACTTTGTGACATCTTTCCTCCTTTATGTGTAGCTCACATGTACATTCCTTTGCTCAAGCAAATGTTCACCTACCATTTTACATCACTTATTAATAGTTCACCTTTGCCACTTTCTGCCTTTGCTTTCAGTCAGTTTTCACAGCATCTCCTCTTTTCCAAAACTGCTAACTCTACCTCAGCATTCCAATACCATGCCTCCTTGTGACACAGCAGTCTCTTTGTCTAACTACAGATTTATTCTGTCATTTTCATAAGACATTCTCATTTGAAACTTCTTTTGTGTATGCCACAAATGTTTTAGCAAATATACTTCTCATGCTCACCTCATTCAACTGCCAAACCTTCAGTCCAAGTACATACTTCCTCTTACTTTTCTTTATACCTCTGACTGAAAGATCTACTACAACAACCAACCAATATTATGACAAATAACCTTCTCCAGGGATCACCCTCACATTTTTTATAATGCGCCAATCAACTATTCTGATGTCATTTGTGCTCCTGACTGATATATCACCAACTGTTTTCCTCATTTTTAAGCATGGTATTTTGATTGCATCACCAAAGTTCAGAATCCTTTCACCTTCAATATTCCCGGTATGATGCTAACCATCAACCTATCCTAAAACTCATCTTTTTTTGATCAATTCTTTGAACCTGTGAGGTATATTGTAATACTATATTAATCAGTTAGTTATCAGCAATCGCCTTACCAATAACATGATCACCCATCTTAACCTCCACCATTTTGTCTGTCAAATTTTGTTACACAGGTACATCAACCCCAGCATTGCCATCACTGCTCCTTGCCTGAAAAAGTTGTAACCTTCACTATTCCCACTAAGAATTTGGACTCCTTCATCCTTCTATCTTGTTTCCTGTATGCGGCATACATCTGTACATCTTCACCTGATTTTCCTGTCATACTTCCAATATTCCTAAGTGCAATCCTTATATTTTTTCTTTCATGTCTCTTATTCACTGTCTCTCCTTCAACTCACTTACTAAACTGGCCTCACCAATGTCCAGGAAGATCATTAATTGAGCTTTTTCCATCTAAGGATTCACTGGATTTCCCAGTTTTTGGTTTGACATAGGCACCCATGGGTTAATAAGAGCTGTAGTCTGCCCGTGATTTGTAAAGCTTATCATTTTAGTTCATAATCAAGGGGGTTTTGGACCAGAAATTTTAAAGCTACTGTAGATATTTTTGCTGATGTCTGCCTCCTAAAGTTTCTTAATATAAAACACGACTTATTGTAGATCACAGAGGTAAGGAAAGAAATACACATTATATGCTAAAATGGAGAAAAACTGTTATACATATGCTTTATTACACTGGAGCTCATCTTTGGCCACTTGGAAAATAAGCACCTACTCAAATGCTACTCATTTCAGGCTCAGGTTCACCCCTTGTATGATTTTTATTTTTTGGTGGTTTTGTATTTAATTTTGAAAGTATTATATTGAGGAAGTAGGTTGACATAGTGGCTAATGTTTCTGTCTCACAACTCCAGAGTCTTGGTCTCAAATACAAGACAAAGCCCTGTTTGCGAAGAGAAACTACAGTCTGAGGTATCTGTGTGAGTTTTCTCTTTGGTACTAGGGGCTCCTTCCACAATGTTCAGGTTAGGTATATTACCATCATGAATTGACTGAGTTTGGGAGTGTGAATAAGTGTTCCCTGTTATGGCAGTTCTGTCTAGAGCTGGTTCCTAAATTGCATATTATGGCCACAGGAAAGGCTTTTAGATGCCACTTTTTTGTGTTGGACAAAACAAAATGGATAGATTGTCACAATATTTCCCAATTTAAAATACTGCATGTATGTTTGCAGAAGGTGGTGAACATTGTACCAACATACCGTACCATCTGCAATCTTAAGAAGAAATCCAATCTAATCAATGAGTTAACTAATTATGGATTCTGCTTCTATAGAACAAATCAGACCAAAAAATGTAGAACGTCGTACTGCTGACAACATATGGTTTACTTGTAGAATCTAAACGACTGAATACATGAATTATAGTTGTAAATATCTACAGCAAATTGATCCTGTCTGTGGAAAAGTGAACTAGAGGAGAATTAATTGAACTGAATTATCATAAGCACGGACTGATGTGACAGGTACTAATCAACAATTTGCTCAAACTACTGTCTGCTCCTGTCTGATAATAAGAAACATGTTTTATATATGAAAATTTGACAAAGGAAGAGTACAAATATAAAAATAAATATTAAATGCAAGCATTTTATGCTAACAAGTGCATGATCAAAAAGGCAAAATAAATACAGTATAAGCGATGCAGTTAAGTGTTTTATTTCCAGATGTAATTTTCTAGTCATCAAACTTGTTGCTACAAATACCTACAGCCACTGTGGTGTTAAAAAACAGCATTACCAAACCTGCACTGATGCCATATAAAAGGAACAAAAACATAGGAACAACATCAAAAATATTAGTTTGGATCAGACAATACATATTAAAAGAAATCTCACATGATGATTCATTAAAACTAATGTCAGATTGTAAGTTTTATTCAGAAAAGTGCACACTTAGATTTTACATGCAAATTTCCTCATTATAGTAGTATGCTATTAACTCTTAAGAACGAGCTGTGATTTACTCACCTTTCTTTTGTACTTTCAGTAGAATAATGTAAAGGCATCATTACTAGATTAGGAAATGACTGCAAGAAAGAGAGACAATAATGTTCACATACTTTTTATAGGTTTTGAATCTTCGATTTGATGATATTTAGTCTGCATAATGTTCTGTTAACTGTACCTGTAAATTGTTGTGGCTTTCACTGTGAGGGCCTTTTTGCACTATTTTCTCCCTGCCATGCCTTATTTCATCCATTCTTTCATTTGTTTGAAAGCTAATGGAAGAGCTGACTGAGATATGATGCTGATATCTGTCCAATTTAGTCTCTTTTAGTGGCAAGTGGCCTTGCCCTTTTTGTCCATCTCCTTCTGCTTTAAAACAGGCAGGATCATTCATGCCCCCATTTTGATAACTGTTAAGTGACAGTCCATACCTTCTAGAGGAGAAAGGTGTGAGACTGAATTTGCCCACACTGCTGCTTCTTTTCAAGTTGAGATAAAGACTGGCTCTGTTCACCTTTTGCTCATTTTTATGTAGAAGATTACCATCAGTGTATGATGCTGTATGCAGATGTGAACCAACATGTGATGAGTCTGAAGGGCTTTTGAGAACAGCACTTTTCAGACTCCCTTGAAACCTGCAGAACTTCCCCTGCAAATGCATATTTAGGTCATTGGTATCTAGCTCTGGTGTAAGCATACACTCAAGTGATGCATTAGCTTGATTCAACTGTCCCTCAAAACATCCCCTTATCTTTTTGGGGCTGGGAGGAAATCTTCTCTGGCCTTCATGAGCTATAGAGGCCACAACTGACACTGCAACAGTGCTACCAGGAGTTTGAAGATCTTGCTTTCCAAATGAATATGCCTTGGATGACTGAGCCATCCTTACGGGCCTGTTGGGAAATTCCAAAGGTTCAGGGACACTGCTTTCTCTTCCCCAGGAAGATGATGGCTTTCCACTAAATGTGTGTCCCACAGCACACTGGTGCACAACGCAACAGGACATGGAAGTCGTCATTGTCTCAGAATGCAGAAAATCAACAGTACTGCTTTCATGTGAGTGACTCTCACCTGTTAAAACTGTCTTAGAAAGGTGACTACATTGATTTTCACAGGTGCTCGAAGGCTGACATTTTCTGTACCCTTGAGCCAAATTACGACAAGCATTTGAAGGATTGATTAATGAGTGATGAAGGCTGGAAGATGATCCTGACTGAACAGATGCACATGTTTCATATGAAGATGGATCTGATGGCAAAGCATTCAGTGAGTTGCCATTTTTCCTACTGTCCATCTGGCTGGAAACACAAGAACCTTGTTCTACAACATCAGTCATGGAAAATTCCTGAGGTGAGTCCACTACTTTACAGTTTACTAAACCAGTCTCCATCTGAACATCAACCTTAACAGAAGCTGATGCCTGTAGAGTACTATCTTTACTATAATGGAATGGAAGTAGATCTTCTTCAGAACATTCTGAGTATCCAGAGCAAAACCTGCAGTTCTCTGATGCTTTCTGACAAGATGTTCTTGAATTTGTACATTCATGAGTTGTATAGCTCGGGTATTTGAAGCTTCTATGCCTTAACACATTGTTTGACAATCTTCCAGACAAGACATCTTTTTGGGAAGCCTTTTGCATAGAATGTGAATGATGCAAATTGCACTGTTTCATGTAGCCACAGTTGTCAGAAAATGAGAGAAAACCTCCTGGCCCACTTATACAATCATGAGGAATGGCAACGTTACTTTGGACCATTAAACGTTTCAAAGGTGGTTTTTTAGGGTTTTTTAAAACCATCTTCTCTGCTTGATGATCGTTCATTCTGGAGAAACAAAAGCATGAATTTTACATTGACCAAAAATATTACAGAAAAATCCATTACCAAGGGAAATTAACTGGATCTTATTGCAAGATTAGACACACCTTAAAGCTGGTAGGGAGAGATGTAAAATCCCGTCACTTCTGACTGCTGCATTTAGAATGGGTGCCCAAAGTACCGTTACAATGCAGAAAATTAGAGCCTGTGGTTAAAAAATATTTCAAAAATAGAGAATGTCAATCTAGTTTCCAATGAAACAGAGTCATTAAGAGCTATTTTGATATTAGGAATAACAACATCCTCTGCACAAAACATATCAGGTGTTTTCTTACAGAGAGTTGTGTCAGACGATTTGTGAAAACTGTGATCCAAAGATAATCTCAAAATAAAGCGAAGATTCAATTAGATTAGATTAGAATATATTAGATTACATTACTTAAACTTTATTAATCCTATGGGAAAATTCAAATGTATACAGCCGCAGAAACCTAAAAAGCAAGAATATAGACTCACAGGACAGGTAATATATCCAATTAATAAATAAATAAACTTAACAAGTACATTAAGGTGAAGTGTTGTATTGACTGATATCAGTGGGCAGAAAAGACCACCAGAAGTGCTTCTTAGCACAACGTGGTAGAATGAGCCTGTGGCTGAAAGTGCTCCGAGAGAGTGCCTCCTGGAGGGGATGGAGGGGATTTTTCAGAATGGCATCCAATTTTGCCAATCATTCACTTTTCCACAACAGTTTCCAGTGTGTCCATGGTTCACCCTGTGATGGAGCAGGCTCTCTTGATATATTTGTTCAGGTATTGTGGAATTCCAATATGGTTATATAAGGGAACGTTTCCAAAACATGTGATCTAGTAATAGAAGTGCCTGATGACATTGCAATGAATGCGATATACAATTTTCAGCTGAGCCAGATGATTTTCACAAGAGAGATATAACCTTCATTAATTTCCTGAAAATCTACTTAAAAGGTTTAAAGGTTTATTAAGGTAATTGTCGGCCCATGTATAGAGTACAGTGAAATTCTTACTTACACGTGCTAGTCAACTTGCAACATTTCCTCACTCTCTGGTGCCATGATTAATGAATATAACTACCTTAATTCAAAACATTTGTCTTCCCTGCCTTAAATAACTAACTTACCTCAAAACTTCTGTCTTCCTTAATCAGAAAAATCTCAGAAAAGTAACATTAAATGTTTTGATTTCCTTAACAATTCCAAAACAATTCTTGCTCAGTGTGTGTGAAATAGGCTGCATATTCAAAGCAGAATGTTGCTGCCATATCAGCACTTGACCATCATGTTTTGTGCCTTGGTCTTCAGTTTCATCCTCTGAAGAGCTTTTAACTTTGAGTATCCAATTGAGATAATGCCCTTAGAAGCTTTTTGCTACTCTTTTAGTGTTTTCTTGTTAGCTCTTCTCCACGTCTCCTATAAAAAACAATGTCACATCAGCTGCCTTGGTCCAGTTCTGATTCCATATGTGTCTCAAATTATTTAGAGGTGTGTTCTTTTGAAAGCGCTAGCATATTTTTGAGATATTACCTATGGGTTTCTCCGGAAGAAAGTATTTAATTTAGCAAAGGCACAGCTCCATATAGTAAAATAAATGTTGGATTAAATATTACCTTTGAGGCACAGTTATTCATAGGATGCAAACATATTTTCAGTATAAATATCTCGAAAGGGTCCAACACCAATTATGTTCCATATGTTAAATATTGTATATTTTTGGGATGGTAGAAACAGAAGATTGTTCTGTGAGGGTGCAGTTGATAGTAACATGTCACCCTTTAAGTGTCTCCAGCATTCCAGTACCATACTATAAATAAGTGTAGAACCAATGGATTTTTCATTAATTCCCATTGGGATTAATAAAGTATCTATCTATCTATCTATCTATCTATCTATCTATCTATCTATCTATCTATCTATCTATCTATCTATCTATCTATCTATCTAACTTAACTTGCCAATTTTTGGGTAGTTGGAATAAAAGTATGGTACTCTGTGGAAAATCTGTTAAAAAAAAAAACAAAAGCAAACAAACATAAAAAATGAAATAGTTTTTCAAGGAATGATGGACAACTTACTGTATGCAAGAAAGTCTAATGGAAAGGAGAAAGAACAAGGAATAAGAGAAAGAAAGAAGAAAAATATAAAATTTCAAAGCATAGTCAGGGAAAGAAAAGATGGAGTGAATTTTTTCTTTAAAAAGAACCTGGTTAAAATCAAAATGTACAGAAATAGTGCTTGATATTGAAGTAGAGATTAGATCAAGGAAGACAAACACATGAAGAACTACTAGGCCTAATCAAATAAATAAAAATGAATGAAATAGAAGCAGAACAAAAATGCAAAAAATGTAAAATTCCAGGATGGGTTAGACCCCAGACAGAATTCTATTTAGATTTCAGCAGTCTATTAAAAAGGATTTACTAGAGCTATTTCAAGAAATCATAAAATAAGACAAAATGCCAGAAACAGGCATTAATACACAAGTACAAAAAAGGATAATTTCACAGTTTAAAAAGGTGACCCATAAGCTTTTTATGATAAGGCTATAACATAATAGCCAGAGTAATAGTACATTGAATAAATAAACAGTGTTTATCGCAATGATATTTTACACAAAAAAAATCTGCAGTAAAATAAAGGGAATGAATTTGTGTAGTTTGTGATAGCTTACATTTTGCTAGCAATAACAGCTGATTGAATTTAGATTTAATTAATCTTGATCTTGATTTCATATGGAGATTTTTAAAGAAGTACTGTTTTCATTAATAATCATTTAATGGCTTAAATGTTTATATAAAGGCATGAGGAGTAACATAAATTATTGTTTCTAATTTATGTTATTTCACTGTTGCAATATATTTGTGTGTGCAATACAGCCTCTAGCTATGAAAATCCTGGAAGATCAATGGATGGAGGTGATAATTATTTTTGGGAAATGAAACAAGTAACTGAACACTCTCTTCTATATGGATGATCTTTCTCTGTTATACAAAAGAAAAATAAGCATGGAAAGGTCAATGGTACACTCAATCAGCCTCTGTGGAACATCGTAGTCAGAATTAAACAAACAAAAATATGCAGGAAAGTTGTTGGGGCAGTGGAAATAAAGTCATAATACGATGTAAAAATTGAAAAAGTAAAAATATTGGGGATTACATTTTGTCAGCTAATATATAGAAAAAAGTAAGCCAAAAGTTAGGTTTGTAGTTACAAGGAAGCTGACTGATGGGTAGAAAAGTAATATTAATTAAAATACCAATCCTGCCCACAATATTATATATAGCTGTGGTGCTCCACATACCCAGTAAAGTGACAAGATGAATAGCAAAAGAGCTTTATGCTCTTTTTGAGCTTGAAATGTGAAACGGATGTAATAAACAAAGTAATCAAAAACAATGTAAAAATTTATCAGATTTAAAGCAACTTGCAAATCTGAAATACACAGCAACAGCAGTCAATATTATGCTAAACCAAGAATACAAAATGACTGAAATTATTAAATACTAAGAATTAAATTAAGGAGAGAAAACTTATACAACGTGCCTAAAAACAAACCAGTGGTTATCAACATAACAGACCACTATAAAAAGTAAAAAAATAAATTGAATAAGCACAAGTAGGATTCCCAAAATAAAAGATATGGAGAGTTTGGAAGGAATTAGTTGAATTTATAAGCCAACATAACAAAGTAACAAGGGTGGGTTTCTTATTAAGAAAATGTCACATCATATTTGGAAAGCACTATCAGATAAAGATATAAGAAATAAATACAAGGAGCAAAGATGGTCAAGTATACAAAATGCTCTAGCGACCAAATTGCCAGCATTCAAAAGAAAGGCTACTAAAGATGTAAAATGCCTTAGAAATCTTTAAATCATATATTTTTGAAGGTTCAAGAAATGTAGAATGGAAAGCAATGAAGAAAAAGAATTATTAATTACCACATTAAAACATAAGAAAATGTCATTTCTGGACTAGAATGAGAAGACAATGGAAAAGAAACAACAGAAAATAATAAAAGTGTTGAAGGATGTGATTTGGTGGGATGGAAATCAATTAGCCTACCATAAAAAACATATTCCTGTAACATGAATTATACAAAGAGTAGAAGCACATTTGACTTTCATGAAATTCCACATGTTACAAAGAGAACACAAAGTTCAAAGTAAGAAATTCCAGTTATTTAATTACTAAGCTAATTGCATATTTCTGTCAAAATTAAATTATACAAATTTTAAACAAATTTTAATTTCCATAAAAATCATGTACAAGTTATTTTAAATAGGAAGCTATTTATAACAGAAAGTAATACTTTTTTATTTTGCACATACAGCAGTTTATGTTACCTTTCTAAAATATTTTGGTCACAATTTGAGTTGTTCACACAATTTAAAAATCGGTCAGGGCAACTATAATTATGTGTTTAACTTTGATCAAATAATCATTGTAATGGATGGGCACCCCCATGAGGAAACTTTAGAAATAGTTCCTTCCTAGTACCTAATGCAGTTAAGTCTGGATGCAGGGTCCTTCTTTTTTGTCGAAAAAAGAGAGTCAAAGTAGATGCACATTTTCATTCTATGTATTAATTAGTTTTGTCATTTTTACAGATTGCTCTTAACAGGTGTTATGTCAGATATATCCAAATATTTCAGATACGTTCTGATCCTTTAATTTTAACATTTCTAAGGTCATCTTCATCAAGACATATGTACTTCCTTTAACTGAATTTTTTTTTCAGGATTTTGGAGAATTATGTTGGCATATCAGAAAGTGAAGACAGCAAAGCCTTAAAGTAGGGTGTTTTACCATAACTGGATCTGAGTATGTCCTGTGCTTGACTAGTGTCACAGTCAGGTTTGTTGCCAAGAAAAGCTCCAGCCCTATATAACCATATAATGGAAAAATATGCTTGAAAAATGGATATCTGGCCATGTCCAAAGATACTAAATAATTTTTAAGAAGCACAAAAGTCACATTCATTTTTCCTTATGTAAATGTTAAGAAATTATTTTACACTACAAGCTTAATTTCTGAATCATCTGTTTGAATTAAACAATATGAAAAGTATCAGTTCTGAGACAGTCCACTGTTTTGGGTACTGTATTTCTTTCTATTTCTTGTACTTGTAGGTCTTGCGTACCTGCGCAAGATTTTCATGCATTATGGCTTATGTGGCAATTCATCTTTGTTATCCTGGGAAACTGGAATGATACTTCCACAGTTTGAACTATAAGGGGGCAAGGGTTATGTTATTGGTCATTACTGTCACATGTGAAAAGTACAGTGAAATTCTTGCATAGGCTAATCAACAAATTATAATTTGAGCTGTGTATTCAGTCATTTTCTTTCTGTTTTGAATAAAAATAATTTATTATTATTTTATAGTTTTTTTCTGGTTTAACTTACCAAGTAGTGTAGTAGTAGACAGGTGTACTTTTATAGACCTTAAAGGCATTTTGGAAAGGTTAGGTGAATAGGATTGAGACTGAATATCCTTTTTCCATATGAACAACTGTAAACCTACTTTTGCCCACCCCAGTATATATACCTGTATATTTTTTTTTATTTTGTTAAACTACACACCCAGAGACTTGTTAGTTACTAGCTGAAGTAGCCAGCATTGTCTGGGAGAAATACAAGTGTCCCCTCTGTCATCTACACTACCTCTCTATTAATTTCTCTGTTCTCATTAATAATAATCATTAATTTCTCTGATCTGCATGAATTCTGCTTTTTATATTTCTTGCTGTACTGTGGTTTAACGAACAAATGTTTAATCCCACACAAATAAACTGGATGGCATGTTGAAAAATTGAGTCATTGATATGGCATGTAAGCTGGGATAAACTGCTGGTTTTTTGTGTTGTTCCCTCTATTAAACCCTGTTCAAAATGAAACTTTTGAAACTCCATAAAGTCTGTATGTTAAGTTGGATTAGCTGTGATGCATACAAATCTTCATGATCATCCACTCAGCTGTTTCAAAGTGAGGCATGTTTTTGTGGGGTTGCCCATCCCATTACACCTTCATGAAACCAATATTTTATTTTTTTGAATGTTATTGATTTTATTGTAATCATTTCATACAAATGGATCAATTTTTACAAAAAAAGGATTGAAAACATATCAACTCCGACCCCTGAGAAAGAGAGCATTGCCAATAGAGTAAAACTTAAAGCTAGTAAAAATAAGTAAATTGATAAGTTTAATAAGCGGATAAAGATAAATGGAGAAGAAAAAAAGAAACCAATATTTTAAATGGCATGATCAATAATGTAAATGCAACTTTTGAGAAAGCAGACATTGCCATTTTTGAGAAGTACATGATTTTAGCGTTAATACCCCATCACATCCTCCCATCATCATTCACTTTGAATCACTAATGTGGAATGTAGCTTTCACTGTAAGTAGAGCTGCACTAAACAATATGGCAAATTAATTTCCATCGGTTGAACCGTTTTGATGTGATAACACAGTTTTGCCATTAAGCCATGTTTGGCCATGGAACTTTTGATAGGATTTAAAGTGTATATTTTAAGTTGTATCAACAGTAATATGCATGTACAATTTCATGAACTTCAACTCAGACATTTTGGAGTGATGCAATGTCATATAGCCTGGGGTTTAAGTTGGTTCAGCTTTATTATACATGCAAAATGTCACTAAGATTACCTCAACCATTTTGGAATAATGTAATATTTTTAAGCTGCCCCCATTACAACACCCTTCTTAGATGAAATACAGCATTTGAAACACCATATAGCCTATATTGAAAACTTTGTGAAAATCAGTTTAGCCATTTTTACACGATGGGTGAACGAATGAACAGACAAACAAACAAGATGCAATCTAAGGGTTAAAACGAAGTTCTTATTGTCCAAGATGGTTAAATAACATTAACAACGCTAAAAAATTCAAAAGACAGGGTATTAGGATTTTATTTATATAGATGATTGCTCTTTCAGTTGTCCTTCTTTTCTCACATTTTGTGTGTGAAACTTTAGGATTTAACCAATTCCATAAATTAAAAAAGGAGAGACGAATCAAATTCACATTAACAGTTTTTAAAACATTTTTACCTTGATACTTCCTTTTACTGAGAATCCAGTTATTTTATTTGAATTTTTCTTGGAAGGGAGGCTATTCTGTCGGCATTAATGTAAATCAATGTAATATATGACTTGCTCATTTTCCTGCAAATAGTGACAATCGCAGATCTTTGGTGATATATACTATGGAGAGGGTGGGAACATGAGACCCAGGCAGAGAAACAGTGAATGAGGGAAGGAGAGATGTTCATGCAAAAGAGGCAAGGAAATAATGTGGTATGTGTAAATTGCACACCCTTGTATACACTTGATGTGCCTGGAAATGCTTAAAAATTGTCCTTCTGGGGGCAAACAAAAATATGTGTGAAAGCTCAATGACTCTAAAGCCGTCACAATCACAGGCGATGGCTTAAAATGGCATTTAGCATGCTACATAAACTGTAAATGCCATCGTGTCATTACATTTCAGATAAGATGAACATTATCTAAACGTGACAGCATTTACCGGTCATTAATGTGTGCACATGGATACTTGGAAATTTCAGTTGTTCATTCTATTTTCACTTTTTGAGAAAACACCAATACAGCTGGTATTTGCGTTACTGATGTTACATATACAGTATCAAATGTGGCTGCTCATCATTTATGAAATGACGAAGGATATGTTTAAGAAGTGACTACAGGTCTCTCGTTTACAGAATAAAATAATTTGCTATGTATGAACAAAGACAAATGACTCTATCATAATCAGATTTGGAAGTGGACCACAAACACGGCAAAAGAACAAGTCAGAAAAAAGAAAACATTACCTGTGTCTCGCAATATCGCAAGCACTGTTAGATAGATTATCTAGTGAGCTTTTACATAATTTATGATTACGCTGCATTTAAAAATATATCCACTAATGTTTCTGTGCAATTAAGACCAGTATCAAGATGAAATCTCAAATCGCACTCTTTTACAAGTATCAACTGAATCCACAGATGTACTGGACACAAAAGCACCAAGTGAACCGTTCCGGGCGGGCTCACCTTCCAACTTACTTTTTTGTCCTGGTCAGCTCACATGTCGACGAACACAAGAGCCACAAACGAGCGCGCTATTTCCGCCCACATTGCGAAATAAAAAGCACACTTGATAGCCCGAGGGTAGGACGTATAGGCTAGGTGAGTGTCCAGGCAGACACTGCGAAGACAAGTGACAGGTGCGCACGCGTCGCACGACAACGCTCACCCAAGACGGAGATCGCGAGGTTCGTAAACAAGCGGATAAACTACTTGAGACTAAAATAAATAGAGCAAAGGGGAGGGGGGACTGGTCAGCTGAGCAAATAGGGATTGCCGTCCCAGCCATCTGTCAAGCCAACAGTGAGTAGGCTCTTCAAAGTTTAATGACACATTGAGAGTGGTACGATTTATTTGAGGCATAAATGAGAGAATCCAGAGGTCTGTCTTGTATTTTTCTTTAAATGTTTTGTGGTAAATCCCGTACCATTACTAGAGACCGTTAAGAACCATGACGGGATGTACATCCCAGTCTAGTGTGTGTGTGTGTAGTTGCCGCTGCAAGGTTTGGTGTAGAAGTGTTAGAGTTGCAGACAGGCATCAACCCCAAATCGGGCACATTCCATAAGAGGACATAGTTAAGCATATGCTTGTATTGACTGCTGCGTATATACCAGTCTTGCTGTATATAGCATCGCGGTTGAGATTAGTGGGAATGCCGCCATAGGCTATGGGATAAAACCCAGAAAGGGATTCCTTCATTTGCTCTTTGTTTACATGTTGTTTTATTTGTATGGAGCATGTCATTATAACACACTTGGGTTATAACAACTCAACAGGCAATAAACCGGTTTTTACACATGACAGATTCCAATTCATGTCATTAAATACCCAATAATACAGACAATGAATAATTAAATCTTTAGTATTTAGAGTCAAGAATATACTTAAATTCTAAACATAATGTGGTGAATGGTTTATTTTATTTAAGGCAAAATATTAAGATTATATGGAGTCAACGACATCAACAACCTGAACAAAAATACTGAAAGTTAGTTCTGCCTGTTTCGACTCTTAGCATAGTATCGTTGCCTCAAAGACTCGGAATGCTGGAGATGGCATTTTTAATTTCATATCTCAAAGTTGCGTGTTACGCTAACTGGCTACTGTAAATTTGCCTTTTATATAGGAACATGTGTGAGTGTACTCTACAATACACTCAAAAGATGATTCTTATATATGGATATTTAACCTCTAAATTAAATTACTTTATGTTAGGGAAAGATGCAGAATATTAATAATATTTTAAGTGCTGAAGATGTATATGGTTATTAAAACGGCTTCTGAATAATTTTAACTATTATAATCTGGCAAATTTTTTGGACAGCCTACATCACATGAGCATTCATAAGCCAGGTGCATGAAATATTTATTACTCAAAAGTCGGGATTTATAAAACACGAACTTGGCATGAAAACTGGCTTAAGTAAGTCCTATGCAGACTTTTTTTTAAAGTTGACATTTTAGCGATTCCGGGTAGCAAGACAATGAAAAGAAAAAAAATCTAATTTTATTGGGCATTTCAATGACGTACCATTCACATTCTTACGTTCTTAAACTACTCATATCATTTTCTCAAGACAACTGTCAACTGTGTTGGTAATAATGCCAAATTAATACTCTAAATCTCGGTTGCTTTTTGTCTATCAAAAGAGTGTGCTTTGTGTTACACAAAATAACTGGAAGTGGCAGCGCGGTGAATCGCTTACAGGCTGATAATGGACTTCCCAGAGCCGCTTTATAGGAGTTGTTGCTAAACTGGAGCCTACATTACAGACACCATAACACGATCCCTGTTGCAATATAAATGTTAACTCCTGGCAGTGACTTATTAGTGCACCACCCCACTGTTGGGTAGCTAACCCGTGCGGCTGGGTTTCCCTCCACCTTATTATCTGTGCTTGGCATTCGCCTTAATTGCAGCGCCTGGTATTCTGTCGAACCACTCGACCTATCGAAATGTGCTACTACGCATGCGCAATAAATTAATTCTAAGGTTATTTGGCGACAAGCGCTTTTCAGTGTGAAATGGCTGACTAGTCAGGAATCTTGCAGTCACCCTGAGGCACATAATGCCATCTGTATGGGATGGTATACTTTTATTGCCTCTAGATCCATGCAATAGCCGAGATCAAAATGCAATTTGCAGCGATTGTTAATTTCCATAATGTAACTGGCACAATTTACTTCACACATGTTGGGATAACGGCAAAATCACGGAATAAATTCAGTTTAGTAAACAGATGGCACTTTCATTCAATTAATATACAACTGATAGGTAAGGCACACATGTGTCTGACTAATGTTGTTGTGCGGCTCAACCCAAGATTCCTTTCTTTTATCAAAGAGTAGTGTGGGAAGCAGACTTAAAAGGCGTGTTGTGCTGTATGTAATGGTTTGCTTCTTGGTAAGTTAGCCCTAATTGATAAGTCTGCGAAAAAGTTTAATACATTACAGACAACTTGTATAATCTCTTTCAGGTGATAGTGGATACAACACAAGAGAGGAGATACAAAAAAGGGCTTAGGGATCTCTTCCAGGATTACTTCCTGTCTTGTGCCTAATATTGTAGATGCAACGCTTTGGCCCACTACAACCATCATATTAGAAATCGCTTAGAAAATAAATGACTGAATAATTACACCTGGCAGAGCTACAAGGAAGCAGAGCCTATTCTAGCAACACTAATACACTACAGGAAACAGGTTTTTCTTTATTATTTTTTTTTCATTCATATTAATATATTAAGTTTAAATTATTTTTACCACCCGCTAGCTCAATGTAACAACTCTCTTTAGGTTCATTTTACTTTGAAAGTGCATGATTCTCAAGAAAAAATTAAATAAACACATTTTAACTTTACAAATGTTTGGATTTTCAATTATGTATTTTTTCTGTATGATTGAGAGATCTGTGTCATTAGCTGTGTCATTTATTTTTTCAAAACTGTTCAATGCTATGTAGTGTAGAAAAGCAGCTTTTAAATGTTTTTTTTTTCATTAAAAATGTTAAGGGTTGTGCATCTCTGCTTTGTTGTAACCTTTGTCACTCAAAATATGGACAAACATTTTTCCTTGTGCATGCTTCTCTTCAGTTTGCATTCTTGACTAAAGCCTAATCCTTATTTTGTTTACATAAATTAAAAACAATGGCTACTAATAAACCATTGATATTTTCTTTCTAAGATTAAATCATTTTTATCATAGCAAAATGCATCACACTAGACTACATTAATATTATTGAATGCATCAGGTCAGGTCAGTTTGGGGAGCATTCACTGGTACAGCGTGTTGCCACACCCACCACACAACGAAACAGCTCAAGATCCTGGTTTGGCAACCCTCAGGCAGACACATGGTCCAGTCTTATCCTCTGGAAATGACCTTCTATCTGCCGGAGCCAGGTGTTGCATGGGTGTCCCCTTGGCTTGGTCCAGCCACTTGGGTCCTCAACAATGAAGATATTGTGAGCCGGATCACCCTCAGGGAATCGCATCATATGGCCATAATGCTGTAACTGATGCTTATTCACAATGCAGGTAATGTGCCTCTTTTGGGACTCTGTGATCAACCACTCATTTTGACACTAAGTCAAATCAGCAGTATCCAAAGACTCTCTGAAAAGACATAGTACCGAAGGAGTCCAGTCTTCCTCTGAGGTCACTGGATAGCATCCATGTCTCTCAAGCATATAGCAAGACAGGAAGCACCAGGATTCTAAAGACTTGGCCTTTCATCCTTTTGCATAGATATCAGGAGCGCCACACACCCCTTTCCAATGTCTTCATGACCCACCATGCTCTCCCAATCCATCTACTGACTTCACAGAAAGAGTCACCAGAGACATGAATGTCACTGCTGAGGTAAGTAAACCTCTTGACAAGGGTGTCACTCACTGACAAGACACACTGCTTAGCGCTGTGCCCAAGAGGTCATTAAAGGCCTGGATCTTGGTTTTATCCAGGACACTTGCAAGCCCAGACACTCAGACTCCTCGCTCTGTCTCTCGAGAGCCCCAATCGACTCTGTGAAGATCACAGCATCATCTGCAATGTCAAGATCAGTGAATCTTTCTTCACCAATAGATGCCTCACAGCCGCTGGACCCCATGACCTTGCCCAAAACACCCAGTCCATGCAAGCATTGAACAGAGTAGGAGCAAGAACACACCCCTGACGAAACCCAGAATCAGCTGGAAAAATGCAGAGGTTTTGCCTCCACTCTGCACTGCACTCACAGTACCAGTGTAACCGAGTATATTCTTGTGCCTATTACATGTACTTTGAAAATTTACATGGTTCAGCTTCTTCATATTTAACACATCTTCTTTATTGGTATAACCCTTCCAGCGTCCTTTGGTACTGGGCTCTTAATGTCTTATTAAGATTAAAAATATGGCCACTCCACTGTCACCCCATAATAACAAAGTGAATGTCTCAAGTCATACTAACTTAAGATAATCTCTGCGACACACTAATAGTGTGCTGAAAGCAGCAACTTTCACATAATTTACAGTACAAACTTGATATTTTATGATATTGCATATTGTGATATTATGTAGTGGGAAAGTGGCAACAACCTACACTCTGGACATCCGATAGATCATGAGCCGAACAGGATTCAGAGGAGAAAGGAAACACAGACCAAAATTGGAGGGTGAAAATGTGCAAGCTTTTTTTTTTTTTTTAACAAAAGTGCTGTATAACAAAAACAAAGCAGTGTCAGGAGGGCTTTGATACACAGTCCTTCAGCGCTGACACTCCTTAAAAAATAAATTAGGGTGTATTTGCAAAAGGTACAGTGCGCTGTAATAGTACACTATAGAAAAACTACGCACACACACACACACAAAAAAAAAGCCTTTGTTGAAACTGCCTCAGAAAGCTCTTCAAAAGGGAAAAATAGAGAAAAATATTTACAATAAATAAAAAATGAAGGGTGTGTGTATATACAAAAAGAAAAACAATTGCACCAAATCTAAATCAAAACTATCTCCAAAACCATACATTTATATAAACCTCCACCAAAAACAATCATTCTGAGATATATATGTACAAGAGATATTTACAAAGCTGTCAAGAACAAAAAACAACTGCTCCCCCTATAGCTCAGCAGTGAGTATCCCTACCTCACCTTTAGGTCCACTTCACTAACAATCCCTATTGGCTAGCAACTCCTTAAATACAGTATAACTGTCAAGATTATCCAGGCAATCCACCACCTCCATCTACTCTGCTCATCAATCAGGGTAGACACTGGCATGTTCTCACGACACACCCTGGGCAACATTTTATTTAAAATTGGACATCTGCCTGTCACGCATGTGTAAGCCCAACGCATGGTCAACAGCTGTGCTGAGCTCATGCATGCAAACGTCAACACTTCGATCAGTATAACAGGAACACAATCTCATTTACAAATGCTGGCTTTTTCTTCCAGGTGCATCACCCTTCAAGCTGCCCATGACAGGTGGGCTGTGAGGATACTGGCCTATGAAGCTGAACACCTGCAAGGAATATCGTACTGGCCATTATACAGGCTCCCCATGTGCTTAGACATGTGCCTCACAGTGCGTACCTACCAAGAAGCCCCTAATTCCTGTAGCAGTGCCTTGATTGAACACAAAACTGTAAGCGCCATTTTTTTTACGGTGACTTACTTTTATTCTTAAAAGGAGAAGTGTTCAATGCAGTACTTTTACTTAAATTGCTAATGCTCGAGGCTACGCATTACCACACATGTACACTTCATGACACTTGCTAATTCTGTGAGCTGTCCTAATGCTCCAGTGCATGGGTCCTCAAGTTCAGTCCTGGAGGACCACAGTGGCTTCAGGTTTTGCTCTAACCCAATCCAGCAAAAAGCAGCATTTAATATTGTGAATGCAGCTTTTTCGATTAAAAGAATCAAGGGTTGGAATAAATTAATTGACCCCCGCCAAACTTTAAGAACTTAGACACAGAGATTAAGAAAACAACTGGTGCACATTTTTCAGTTCTTTCCACATTTTGACAGCAAGCAGGTGCTGTGCAGGTGAATAAATCAGCTGCAAAAAGAACTCTGTACAGTGAAGCATGTCAATTTGCAAAAACAATGCCTTTCAGTGTTTATACATTAGACACTAAACAATACCATGTTAAACATAAGTATGCAGAAAAACTGAAAATTCATGACATTAGAGTGGATACCACTTAACTATTCCCAATGCATAAGCCTTCTTTAAAGATACACAGTTACTGTAGTTCACTGTGCTTAATTAACAATGCTTTTATTTTAATCTTAAATTATACAACTGCTAAGAACACCTAAAGATGGGATCTGATCTGCAATAGTTTACTATTATTCATAGAAATACATGTAAGGTTTTATAGATGATCAAAAATGTGAAACAGAATGGTAACCACATAGCTGAACATGTGCAAAGATGGGACATTTAAGCCTAAAAAAATGCTAAAGAATGTAACCTAGTATTCTTTCCATGATTTTCAAGATTTATTATGGAGAATTATGTTACAAAGTCATTTAACATTTGTCTTGCTCATTTTTGTTTTCATCCTTTGTCCACTACAATCAACCCACCCTAACACCCCATTTTAATGATTGCACAAAAGACAGAATCTAAGTTCAATACCCAAATTTCAACACAACAATCCAGTTAAGTATTTGCTAAATTTTTTCAGTTATCTGTAGTTTCTTAGGTACACAAGTCTACTTGGCTGGAACTTTTCTCTGCACAATGGGCACTCCGCCTGCCATAGAAAGAAAAAAAAACAAAACAAAACAAATTAAGACTTGTAATGATATAAAGTTAATTTGTAACAAGATAATTCACACCACAAAAAGGAAAACTGCTACACCGCACACAACTGTAAACTTTTCTCCTCCATTACAAAACAATTCAAACAACATAAATTCAATAGTAGCAGTACTGGCCTTGGTGTTGCACCATTCTGTAATACATTCCCAGCAGAAGAGATGACCACAGGGAGTGGTGGTGGCATGTCGGCGCTCCTCCAGGCACAAACTACACCGGGAAATGCGACTGGCAGAAGTAACTAGAAATGATGCTCTGTTGGGGAGAAGAGTTAAAATATTTAAAGTATATCATGGACCTAAAACTCAGAAAAGAGTAAAAAGACACAAGCAACTATCTGTTTGTATGTATTAAACTGATAAAAAGCATAATGCTACTGAGACTCTTGCATGTCAAAGGGACTCTAAACATAAATCCAATTGCTGAGACAAGGTTCTAATTAAATACAAGGTGTGATCAAAAATACGGTGAATGTTTTAAAAAAAGCAATGTTTATTGCAGTAAAAGATTTACAACTACTAAACACCCTCAAAATACTCTCCTCCACTTCGAATACACATATTCCAACACTCCTGCCACTTTGCAAAGCAGTTCTGGAAGTTTTCTTTCGAGAGTGTCTTTAGTTGGGCTGTCGTGGTTGCCTGGATGTCCTCAATGGATTGAAATCGTTTGCCTTTCATGATTTTCAATTTTGGAAACAGCCAGAAGTCGCACGGTGCCAGATCCAGCGAATAAGGTGGATGCGGACACAGCATAATGTTTTTTATCCAACAGAAATTGTTGTACTAGAAGGGATGTGTGACAAAGAGCGTTGTCATGATGAAGAATGAAACTATTTCAACGTTTTCCTCAGTTATTGAAGGATGTCCTGTAATTTTCTGGTCTGTCTTCAGCCGAGTCAGATCCATTGCGAAATCGATCAAACCACTTGTAAACAGTCTTAATTGTCGGTGCAGTGTCACCGTTAACCGATTTTACATCTGATGGGTTTCCTGAGCTTTTTGCAATTTGAAACAAAATTTCATGTTAATAATGGATATCGAGCAACACATTAACAACAAACTTGAAAAACACACTTGAACTCAACAGTGGCTCACTAATGACTGACAGTATCAAACAAGTTGAAACTTGTCACAAACTAGGCTCTAGGATGGACATGTCAGACCCTGCATTGAATTGTTTTGCGTTGCTCTTGGATGGTGCTCTGCATCAACATTCACTGTACTTTTTGATCACACCTTGTATAGTACAACTTTTAAAGGAAATACAGCAGGTGTCAACCACTATAGAATGTTACATTATTTAGTTGTGGTATATAGAAAGATACTGTATATTGGGCTGCATATCAGCACTGATGTTCCAATTCTATTCGATTCTGATTCAATATCGATTTCATCTTAACTGAATTAGCATGCATTGATATATTTCAAATGGTGGCTTTTTTTTAATTACTTAACCATGTATAGAGAGCATTAATATGACAAATTTCAGTTAACACTTTATTTGAAGGATGTCTACAAAACATATGCATAAGCACTGAATGACATTTAAAAAGAAATACTTGATTAGTGTTAACATCACTATTTGGAAGATGTAAAACAAAATATTATTGCTCTTTTTTTAAAAAAAAAAACAAAAAAGCACACCTTTAACAGAACTGCAACTCATTCAAAATTCACCATAACTTAACTAACATGCATCACATCAGAGTCCACATATATTATGGGGGGGTTGGGGTCTCCTTGTTTTAATAAAATGCAGTGGCATCTACTTTATAAAAACATCTATATCATCTTGCAAATCACTGCTTCTTAAATGTTATTCAATAATCTATGAGTTATCCTAATGCTCCATGTAGACACCCTTCAATTAAACTGTTAGGCAGCCAAATATATTCCCCTATTGGACATCTACTTATATATATCTCTATCCTTTGATCCTTCTCCCAATATACCCAGTATCTCTCCTCTGCACATGTCCAAAGCAACACAATCTCACCTCTCTGACTTTGTCTCCCAGCCATCCAACATGAGTTGACCCTCTGATGTACTTATTTCTAATCCTATCCATCCTCGTCACACACAATGCAAATCTTAACATCTTTTAACTCTGCTACTTCCAGCTCTGTCTCTTGCTTTCTGGTCAGTTCCACCCATATAACATAGCTGGGTCTCACTACCATCCTGTAGACCATCCATTTCACTGTTGCTGATACCCATCTTACACAAATTACTCCTGACACTCTTCTCCACCATTCCACCTTGCCTGCACTCTTTTCACCTCTCTTAAGCAATCCCCATTACTCTGTATTGTATACAGTAATCCCTCCTCCATCGCGGGGGTTGCGTTCCAGAGCCACCCGCGAAATAAGAAAATCCGCGAAGTAGAAACCATATGTTTATATGGTTATTTTTATATTGTCATGCTTGGGTCACAGATTTGCGCAGAAACAACAGGAGGTTGTAGAGAGACAGGAACGTTATTCAAACACTGCAAACAAACATTTGTCTCTTTTCAAAGTTTAAACTGTGCTCCATGACAAGACAGAGATGACAGTTTCTGTCTCACAATTAAAAGAATGCAAACATATCTTCCTCTTCAAAGGAGTGCGCGTCAGGAGCACAGACTGTCAGAAACAGAGAGGAAAGCAAACAAATCAATAGGGCTGTTTGGCTTTTAAGTATGCGAAGCACCGCCGGTACAAAGCTGTTGAAGGCGGCAGCTCACACCCCCTCCGTCAGGAGCAGGGAGAGAGAGAGAGAGAGAGAGAGAGACAGAGAAAAACAAACAGTCAAAAATCAATACGTGCCCTTCGAGCGAAGCATGTATGCGAAGCACCGTGCAGCATGTCGCTTCACGAAGCAGCTGCACAGAAGGTAGCAATGTGAAGATAATCTTTCAGCATTTTTAGACGAGCATCCGTATCGTCTAGGTGTGCGAACAGCCCCCCTGCTCACACTCCCTACGTCAGGATCAGAGAAAGTCAGCGCAAGAGAGAGAGAGAGAAAAGTAAGTTGGGTAGCTTCTCAGCTATCTGCCAATAGCGTCCCTTGTATGAAATCAACTGGGCAAACCAACTGAGGAAGCATGTACCAGAAATTAAAAGACCCATTGTCCTCAGAAATCCGCGAACCAGCAAAAAATCCACGATATATATTTAAATATGCTTACATATAAAATCTGTGATAGAGTGAAGCCGCGAAAGGCGAAGCACGATATAGCGAGGGATCACTGTATATATATATATTTTATATACAATATCCAACGTGTTTCGGTCTGTTTGTACGTCTGTCCTCTTTTCACAAGAGAAGTTCTAAACAAATTTAGATTGGGTTTTTTCTGCAATTTGCTTGAACGTTCCGGTTGATTTTGCGACTTCTCTCTCACTTACGGTACAAATTTACTTGCGTGAATCCAAGACAGACGTTGCGGGCCGAGGGGCAGGGCCCACCTCACTCACGAGCCAGCCTCCATTCGAGTCGGTCTACCTCTAGCCACGTGTTGGGAGTGTACCTTGCCTCCGCTTAGGTAGTGCTACCTGTTTGTTAACACTAGAATTACCAAAGCGTATGTAAAAACTCATAATTCCGGCCCACCTTAAATCCCTTCGCACCTCTCCGTCAGCGTCTTTTGTCTTGTAAATGTGTCGATAAGCACAAGCAGCCTGCAATACCATCCCCTCCACCGCCGCAAAAAGGACAAGAAGTTCTCCCAGCTCAAGCCATTATTATCTTGGAGTGAAGTGCTTGAGTTTTAGAGGGGAAATGATAGTTATTTGGAATACATGCATTTCATGTGTGTTCCGTGTCTACAACAATCTATGTAAACACATTGTTAAAACAGAAACCTTTTTCATATTTTATGTCAATGTAATAAGAACCACAGCATAGAGAGAAGTGTGTACATTGCAAAAGGTACACATGGTGTAAATGTAGGAAGGACGGTCCTTGGGTGTGTGGGGAATGTTAACATTTGAATTTGATGATTGTATATAGCGCAGAACTGATCTCTCTGTACTATTCTTTTCTCTGTATGTCCTGGAGTACAAAAGAAATGCCACCATGCACCAAAATGTGGAGATTGGGCAAGAGGGGGGGGGGGGGGAACGCGGTCACTGATTACAACTGCAAGAAGGTATGCAAATGAATATGAATAATATGAATAATGTTGCATCAGTGCCACAATGTTTTCCGAAATGGACTATATAGGTCATAAAACGAATTATTCCAAGTATAATATACTAGCAAAATACCCGCGCTTCGCAGCGGCGAAGTACTGCTTTAAAATTTTAAATAACAAACTGAGGGAAATTATACCAATAATTATTTGTTAAGGATCTCTTTGTATACCATGTTGTCAGTTCACCCCTCCGGTTGTAATATGACCAAGTTGTGCGCTGAGCTTACTCTTGAGCATGCAACATATAGTTGGCCATGTGAAAAAGCAAATCAAGAACAGCAAGACCGCGCCAGCTGTGAGCTCAGCTCGGAGCGAAATGAAGTGAATGGGAGGGGGAGATGATCACGTGACTCCAACACCCGCCTTAACTCTCCATCCCTCCACAAACACAGTCTGTCGGATCCAACTCTCCTTTATATATATAGATAAATAGCAAAATACCCGCGCTTCGCAGCGGAGAAGTAGTGTGGTTAAAGAGGTTATGAAAAAGTAAAGGAAACATTTTTAAAAAATAACGTAACATGATTGTCAATGTAATTGTGTTGTTATTGTTAGGAGTGTTGCTGTCATATATATATATATATATAGTATATATTATATATATATATATATATATATATATATATATATATTGTATATATATATGTGTATAGTATATATATATATGACAGCAAATGACAGAGAATAAAAGTGAAATAAAAAAAAACACTAACTTTTACAAGTACTATAAATTTACACCAGCTATTACAAACGCAAATCAAATGAATGTTTTTATTTTATAACATTAACAGTAACAGCTGCTCACTACTTAAAATGGTAAATTTGCGATCTCACAGCCCCTTGATTACAAGGCAGCAGTTCTTACCGCTGTACCATGGAAGCTGTTGTATTATACTTGCACCTTTTGTGAAAGTGTTTATTTGATATTTGGACTTCAGCCTTCACACATTATACAGTCGACATTGTCATTTATTACTAAAACATGAAAAACGTTTCTGTTTTAACAATGTATTTACATAGATTGTTGTTGACATGGAACACACATGAAATGCATGTGTACCAAATAACGATCTATTATTTCCCCCCTAAAACTCCAGCACTTCACTCCAAGATAATCAAGGCTTGAGCTGGGAGAACTTCTTGCCCTTTCTGCGGCAGTGGGGGGATGGTATAGTAGGCTGCTTGCTGCTCGTCTTGATCGTCATATTTACAAGACAAAAGATGTTGACCGAGAGATGCAAAGGGATTTAAGGTGGGCCTGATTTATGAGTTTTTTTCGTAGGCTTTGGTAATTCTAGTGTTAAGGAGTGACATTTGACGTTTTAGAGAGAGAGAGAGAGAGAGATCAGAGCTACGTGTGTTTTAGAGTGTAGCTGCTGATTGCCAGAGATACCACGGCCATGTGCTTTTCTCCCCATATGAGGGATGCTCTCCCGTCAGACCTGAACATAATCAGATAACTGTGCCAACGTCTTAATTTTTAAAGTCTGTCCTGTTTCACTACCAGATGGGCGCAGCCACAGGGGACAGCTAGTTTAAAATAACCTTGAATTAGTCGAAAGATACAGCAGGAAGACTTGTGTCTTTCTATAATTCTACAAGTTACACATGAGTTGCTCACTTGTAGCCATCAAGTTTATCAGTCTCAAAAAATGTGTCCTGACAATCCTCAGACAAAAAGGAAGCATTTTAAAACGAGGTTCTAAAGCTGATGTTTGTTGACAGCAGCACTGAATGAATGGAACATAAAAGAAAATTAATAGGCCATCGCAACTAATAATGCCACTATTATGGAGCTATTTCAAATTGACTACCTTTGAGCACACGCTCACCATAGTATCACAGGCTGCTCTGAACATTCCAACAATTGCCTGCTTGCTTTGCCGGGTGAGATGCGTTGCAAACTTTTTCCACAGCAGCTGTACAGCTAGCCATGTGCTTAAAGAGAAGCAACATTTATTGGACACACAAACTTGTGATAGATGTGGTCATGTAATGGATCAGTGCATTGAAAAGGTTTTTGGATCATCAGCAAGCCATCTCAGCAGCTCTGTATATAGGCAGAATTGATGATCCTGGGATGCAGCACGCTTGTCAGCAATACAGGTGTCCAGACATTTCTAATGTGCGACTGTCACATAGGAATCTGCTGCCCTGGATGTTCAGCTGTCCACACATCTGATTTAAGTGTTGAAGATGTTTATTTCAGTAATAGAGGACACACCATTTTATGCAAAATAGTAACATACTTTTTCCATAGAAAGCCTTACCAGGTGCATTAATGACATCTACTGGATCCAACGCCAAAAACAAAGATAAGCAAAAATCTACATACTGTATATTAATTGAGGAGGACATAGATTCACAAGATCGATCTTCAGACTTTAGAATCAATATTGAATAGTTTAAATGAAAAATAATGATTAAATGGAAAGATATTTTGACTTTCGCCTAACTGTATATACAGTACATCTAGATAATTTACTGTACTTTTAGTTACCGGCATTACATGACACCAAGTGCTAATTCTAAAGAGGCATTCAAACCGCTGTCTGAGAGATAAGCAACAAGAATCTGTACATCCAAAAGAATCAGTGTTGACTTGGTTGATGATTAAATCATCATTCTCCCTAAATTTCATCAACATGTTTCTTCCAAAAAATGGAGAGAACATCTTGGTGTCATAAATATTCACACAAATATTCATGACACTCACAAGGCTAAACTCCTCCCCCACTTTGGCTCAGACCTTAATGTTTTGGTTCTACTTCCCGTGTAAAGAATAAATAGTCAGTTCAATGGTAAGAACTGTTGCAAGTACGAATGTGTTTTAAGTTGGAGTATGCTCTGGAGTGGCTTTGATTGTACAGAATTGAATCTCTGCACAAATTAGCAGCCACTCATGGGAAACATCAGAAATAGAAAAGAAAAAAAAAAACACATCAACAGTAACTGGTTACATCATGAAATGTATTAATGGCATTGTACCAATGAGAAAAATATCGGATAAATCAAAAATTAAATGAATAGTAAAGACTGCTTTTTAACAACAAGCATGCACCAGCAGCAATCAAGAGAATTACTTCAAATACAGCATATGAACAGCAAAAAACAAATACAGTACAAAAAGATAGGAAAGTAGTTCAATAACAATTCAGTATCATGACCCACAAGGCAACAATAGAGTGACAGAGCAAAGTCACATACATAGCTACTCCTAAAAAGCTCCCATGTGCTACTTGGAGGAATACAGTAGATCAACATCTGTACCAGGTAGTCAAGTTCTGCTATCCAGATAAAGTGAGGTAATCTTTAAAATAAGTGAACATTGTAAAGCTGCAGGTCTAAATGGCATCTCTAGCCATTCTTTCAAAACGTGTTTATCACCTGACAGGCATTTTCAGGATGTCCCTGGCTTAGTCTAGTCATTATCTGCTTGAAGAACACCACCATTATTCCAGGCCAAAAGAAATCATAAACTACATGTCTACATGCCTATGGCATTAACAAGTGATTTAAAAAGAAACACTGGACTTGCATTACTTTGCCTAACATGCAAGAACATTAACAGAATACTTTTTCTTGCAGCACTAACCCACCTTCAAAAAGGCAACAATTACATGAAACTACCATCTATTTGCATTCAACATCATCATTCTCCTGGAGCTCGTAGCAAAACATTTGTAGAAATCAATAACTTCAAACCTGTAGACCTAAGACTATCGGGATTTGAACATCGAAGCCCATCGGGCATTGTGCTCAGCCCATTACTGTTTCTCCTGTTTATTAGACAACCCACAGAGGGGAAGTTGATCTTCATATTGAATGTTGCACTGGCAACACAATCTGTCTCTCAATGTTATCAATACTGTAGAATCAATTTCAGATGATGTGATGGGTGCTATGTGCTTAATGATGATAATGTGTTGTTAATGAGTAGGTAGCTTAAAATATTAAGTTCCTACATCCCTGATCATCTCTCATGGTGTCCTAACACTGTCCTTGTTAGGAAGGGTTAGAAATGTCTTTCAATTTTTGATGAGTGTTAAAAAAGTAAATTAATTAGCAACCTCCAGGTCCTTCTTACTAACCTCTGATGCACAGTGAAAAGCATACTGAGTAGCCGCTCCTCCGTCAAGTATAGCAACTGCACTGTAACAGTGGCTTCCAAGTTCTTTTGGTGCTGTTCTAGTTATTGATGAAGTTTTGCAATACGTTTTTTTTTTTTTTTAAAAAAAGGAGGAGGTAATGACAATCCAGAAAATCTTGGTCATCACTCCCACTTTTCAATTAAAACGGTCTATGTCAAAGTCACCAGCCACAACAAGCAAGGCTCTTTACCTTCTCAGGGGAGGGAAGAATATTTCAATTACAATCTTTAACTACTTTTGCCATTTAGTTTCTATATATATATTAGCTTGTGTATTACTAAAATTTTGTAATAAGCTTACATAAGAAAATTTTCCATTGTTTCTTATAAGACAAATTGTCTTGCTATATATATTTATTTTTGTTAAAGCCAATTTTTTTTGGATCATATTTGCACTCTTCAGTAGGACTGGGTTGTAGTAAAACATAAGTTAACATTACTATCCAATAAAATAAATCATTTGCAACTCATTACATTACTAGATTTCCACAACAATACGCAGAATATTTCTCAGGAACCTTTTTCACAACTTGGATTGGTCATACCCAGTAGAGGTAAGGTTCCGATGTTGTTTCCACTCTTGCCGGGCCCTCCACCGATGTCGAAAGTTGTTTATTTGTAGTGCAACTGTAAGTGCAAGTTGCAAAACGGATACCACTCCCAAAAGCCTGTAGCTGGCACGTGCTGCCTGGTCACTGCTAGAAACCCCAGCAATACGAACCTGAAAACCAATTATAATTACTGAAACTACTAATTCTCCACAATACTAAAATATCAAAAAAGTTAAAAAAATGCCTCATTTTATTTTTCTTTAAATCTCTTATTGGTATTTTATATGTTTAACATATCTAGCATTGTAAAAAGAAAGCTGGTTTCACTTACATACTTTATACCTGTAATCCTCTTCCCAATGTGATAAAAGGTCCCATTTAGGTAGAAGATGGCCACATGCAGCCTGTGCACAAATGTGACTGCCTGCTTGAGGAAAACCACTAGGCGGAGAGTAGACTTTTTCTGTTCTTCTGTAAGCTTGTTCACGCTCTTTTGCATCCAGTCTCTGAAGAAATATAGCTGATGAAATCTTCTTAGGGTGTTTGACTGAAAAGTCTGGGGTCTGTTGTGCTCTGTTTGAAGCTCATGTTCCAGGTGAAGAAATATTTTGTCCAGGAGATATGGTACAAACGTATGAAAGAAGATGAGAGATCCTCTTCTTAGAGTTGATGGAACTTTCCTTGCTGATGAGTCAACCTGTACAATGCTAACATATTCCTCACCAAGTGTTTGATAACCTGAAAAATAGATTACCTTTATATGTGTATCCACAAAACTGGGACACTAATTTTTCCTTTTCTAGTAATTTTGCGAGGCAAAACCTATTTGGTAACTTACCTCCAAAATTAGTCAAACAATAATATGCAATATCAGCAAGAAGCTCAATTTCTTTTCTCCACTCCAACCACTTCTTGGAACCTGAAAAAACCCCAATGTATTTTAGTAATTTACCATACTGATTCATTTTCATAAATCTTATGGACTTTTATTCAATAATATTTTTAATTGGGTTCTGCCATTTCACACATAGAATTCCATTTGACATAGACTGGTGTCTTTTGTGGACAACTGTAAGGTGGGAAGTTTCATGGACCAATAAAGAAAATCATATGGAATAAACGTTGGCTGTTAGTTCATGTTTTAAAGAAGTAGCTTTCACTGTGGTAATTTGTTTACTTTCACATACTACATAACACCTTTTTAATAATTTAATAAAATTTTTGTTTGCATGTTTTCACAATATTCTGTACAGTAAGAAATACTATCAATGTGTGTACAGTATAACATATCTGCAAATTACCATTTGTATAACATTGAAACAGCAACTCTGTGCCACTTCCACATGTGCTTATGACAGTCTAAAAGCTTTATTGATCAAACAATGTGTACAGAAGTTAGCAAATACATAATTTTGATTCAGTGGGACTCAGGAGGGGAAAGAGGGGGCACACAATAGGAGTCTCTTCATACACTTTATAGAGGATAATAAAAAGCCTCTGAGCTGTACAAGGAATACTTTTATTTGCATTAATTGAGCCTGTTCAGTTTGCTCTTTCTGGTATATCAATATGTAGAAATTCTGGTTGTGGAAAAATATTTTTGCAGTGTTTTTTCCCCCCATATAATTATTGTTCTTAATAAGACCTTATTGCTGCGTAAATGCTGAATGAATAAAATGGTTCTGTGTTTCTTTTCTTTTGTATTTAACAATGATAATATTAGATCCTGACCAGTTTTAATACTGGATTTCTTTTTTGGTGCTTGTCTTCCAATTGTGCTCTTTTGACCATTTAACAAGCACTTACATGGTGCTTGTTAAATGGTCAAAGGTGTTGTGTAAATAAAATGTATTCTTATTACCAGAAGTGACACTACACCGTTGGGCCCTTGAGCAAGACCCTTAAGCTGCAATTTCTTCGTCCTGGGTATGACGTTAATCTGCATCCAGTCCTGCAACTTGCAAGAGAAAACTTGGGGGTTGGTGGCAGGACTGGCACTCCAGCCACCGTAAACAACCTCACACTGTTCCAGCATGGTACTGAGGTGTCACCCACTGCACTTGGGTCCCAATCCAGGTGGTTCGTCATGTGGTGGGTGCGGCAACACACTATCAGCACATGCTCCCAACCTCTACCTCTACCTCTCTCTCTCTCTCTCATTACTACTACTTATTGCAACACAAAAAGCATCTAAATTTTAACTCTACTGTAACCGAGTACAGTATTTTATTTAATACATAATTTGATTATTTACACTTTTCATTCTTATTGCTAATAAACACAATCATTACAACTTATATCTTATTAGTCCTATATATGGCAGAATTTTACTTGTTACTTAGATAAAAAAATAACTCTTGTGCTCCAAATGTTTTATCATCATTATTATTAATGGCAAATTATTTCAAAGCACAGGTCTATTGCATGTAACTTTGTGTAGATTCTTAAGTAAATATCATAAACAACTGGAACTGAAATTCAAATTACAGGACTGAAATGCAAACTTCTTACCAGAAAGGATCTGAAAAGCTTCGCTGGCATTGTTACGCAATGTGTTCAAGTAATACTCATCTTTCTGGCTTGAACGAATCAGCTGCGGTTCGTTAGCCGGTAGAAAAGGCATTGTGATGCATCTTCAGGATAAAAGAAACAAAAATGAAAACTTGATTTGCCATATATAATCAGTACACTTAAATTCAATTTGTACTTTAATAAACAGGATTGCAGCTGTACAATGTGTCAAGCAACACAACATCTACTTGTATTCGTAACAGTGCAAGTGTAGCAATTTGACAAACCCAGTGTTAATGCTGCCAGGCAAAGTTGTGGTCTGGGCACGGACATGACAGACTGCAACACCTCAAAGGTAAGAGCTGTCGGAGCCCAGTGTGGTTACAATATTACAATGCGGCACCTACTTTATTATGGCGGCGACTAAAAAAGACCGATGCATCCTAGGTGGGAAATAGACAAAGTAGCTGCAAAAATGGAAGTGAACTACAACAAAATGATGCACAGAGACTGCAGAAAGTGATACACCAGAGCTACTCAAAAATATGCTGTCCTACAAATATTTAAGAAGTCAGCACACTAGCATAACCTACATTGTTCAGTACATCAGATAAATTTAAACGAATCTTTTGTCACGTTATAAATACATTTGCTATTTTATTGTTTATGCCAACACTAATACCGTCAAGGTACACCTGAACCCATACTGTCTAATGTGCCCTATATGACTGAAAAATATTACAAGACTTTATACCTGTATTAAATTTACGGGATAGATTCCAATCTCTGCATTAACCGGGCCAGAAAATGGTTAGGAATGTGATGGAATGGCGCTTTGCACAGGAGTCCGGACTATTAGCTCCCTCGAGGCTGACGGTGCCGGCAGGTACTGAAGTCTCCACCACCAACACCGAACTCGAGAGTCGATTTTGGAACTTTTATGCCATTGGCGATCTTTTCAATGTACATTATAGAAATATTAAATCTACGCTACATGTACGGAAAAAGAGAAAATGGGGGGTTGGGGATCGGAGCAACTAATATAGTCCTGCAGCTCTGACATTTCTTATAAGTGTCCTAAATACGTTGCACGTTATCTTAAAACTAACGTAAGTTAAATAATTAAACATCCTTCCCCGAGATGCACTTTAACAACCGCCATCAAATTTTATCCAAAGTACGTCCACACTTAACTTCTTGCATTCTACGTGGAAAGAAAATAAGTTTAAGTGTTCACACGCTTACAATTCACTCCTTTCAATATGTTTGGCAAGCTAAGCTCTTCCGCTTTCGGATTCACGCAGGCGCAGATACTGCTACTTGTAAGTACTATAGAATCCTTTGTTCAGTTAGAGCGAGTCTGACAATTAGTGAATACTCCCTGAAACTGACAGCGGCTCCTAGTGTCCAGAAAGAATTGCAGCCATTGATGGCGACGTCATTTTCATATGGCGGATCAGAGTTTTTCTAGAAAGCCGACCAAAACAAAGAAACAAAAAACTGACAGAAAAAAGTCAGCATGAAAGTGGTGAGTAGATTAAGTTCAAAGTCACAAAGACACTTGTTCAAATGTTCTCAAGCTAAAACCTCAAGCACCTGCCGATATGCAAGCCCCGTTTTGGATTACCATGCCAGTTAAACTGAGAACTGATAAAAACAATAAACTAATTAATTAGTAAAATAGTCGTAATAGCAAAACACAAACATAAGGAATTTAAAGGTAAAAGGCAGGTTTCACTCTCATCTAAGAGTGCACAGTTTACTGCTCTCCTCGTCTCGGTATTAATAATCATACAGAATTTAAAATGTGAAATTATATTAATTAAAAGCCAATACCTCTTTTTAAAAATCGAGACAGCTCTAGACTTAGAGTATCCATGATAATGTGATATATATATATATATATATACATCTATTCATCCACTAATTGAACATGTGTACTGTATTCTCCTATGGGATTGTGAGAAGTTCAAGGTGATTCTGACAACACTGATCACAAACCAGCAGCCAAGAAGGTAAGAGAGCATATTCAAGGACACGCATACACATAACACTAGACACACTATTCCTCAATAAACCTAATCTGAATGATTTTTAGATGTCAGAAGACACCAGCTTCCCACTCAAGACTTGTCCAAATGTGGGAAAACTGCAAATTCTTCTTATAAATGAACATAAATATATGGATCCGAGAGGAATCATTGTTCTGCCTATTGCCATGCAGTAGGTACACAGATATATTCAGAGAAACATTCATATTTCTGTACAGTGTTAAATATAAAAGAGACTAATTTCCCCTATCTATCTATCTATCTAACTGGAAAATCACCATACATTCCATGAGGTTTTTTTTCAACAACATTTAAGAGACCCTGGTTTGGTTTGCAAATATGATGCTTCATGTCCTTCCTTTACTGGCATAAGGCTAACATTACCTTGTTCTGTCATGATTCAAATACATATCCTTAGGTTGATTGAGACATGTGTGTATAGATGAATGTATCCTGTATTTGATACAGTTGATCTCCTGTCTTGCCAAGACAGGCTCTTACTAACCCCCAATCCAGCAGAGTTAAAATGGTTTTAGTAAAGGATTCCAACCAAAGTAATAAGGACACTATTAGTAATTGTCTGTCAAACAGCTACAGAATGATAGTTTCACAAAGTAAGCACCAGGTACACCATAGAGCTTAATATACTGTATATAGGTTTTACAGTATGATATTTAACTTCTTGATGGTACTCACTTCAAATCAATACAAGAGTCTATTTTTCAATATATGCTCACTCAGCAAGTTATAAGGAACACCACATTAATACTTGGCAAGGACTCCTATTGCTCTCAAAGCAGCCTCATTTCTTTGTGGTGTGGATTCTAGCAGATCTTTGAAAACATTCCTTTGAGAGTGAGGTTCATGTTGATATGACTGCATAATTTCGAGACCAATTTGAGGTGACTTTTTCTTTGTGACATGATGCATTATCAGGCCATGAAGGGATGCCTATGGTCAGCAACAATACTCAAATAGGCCATGGCATTGAAGCGGTGTTTGATTGGTAAAACATTTTCCACACCAATACATCAGTACCACCAGCCAGGACTGTTGACACAAGGCAGTTTGGGTGCATGGATTCATGCTGTTGGCTCCAAATTGTGACCCTACCATCTGTGCACCTCAGTAGATTCATCAGACCAGGCTACCTATTTACTGTATAGTCTTCAATTGTCCAGTTTTGGTGAGCCTTTGGTCCCTGCAGCATCATTCTTTTGTTCCTGGCCAACAGAAGTGAAACCTAATAGGTTTAATGTGTTGTGCATTCTGAGATGCTTTTCTGCTCACCACAGTTGTACAGAGTAATTATATGAGTTTCTGTCAATCATTAAGGCATTTCACTCCCCTGTACTGCCATTCACTAAATGTTTTTTGTTTTTCACATCATTCTGAGTAAACTGTAGAGACTAGTATGGGTGAAAATCCCAGTAGATCAGCCGTTACAGAAATGCTAAAACTAGCCTGTCTGACACCAACAATCATGCCACAGTCCAAATCACTGAGATCACATTTTTCCCCGTTCTGCTGCTTGATGTAAACACTGACTGAAGCTCCTAATCTGCATCTGCATGATTTTATGCATTGTGCCCCTGCTACATGACTGGCTGATTAGATAATCACACGGATAAACAGGTGTACAGGTATTCCTAATAATTTGCTCAGTAAGGGTATCTTTGTTTGCAAAGGCCCAGTCTTCTTTGGACTTGCTTTTTAAACACCCACACTCCCACTCCAAAACTTCCTTCAACATTAAGAATAGAGCTGGCTCGCCTCATTGCCTGTCATTGTCTCAGTATAATAAACATATCTTCAGATGTGCTGCAATCTCCTTGCTCAGGAGTCATTGAAAACACTTGCATTTGCAAATATGACACACACTCAGGGTAACTAAAATTTATAAAAAGAAATTATTGCAGCCTAAAATTGTCAAAGAATAGTAAAAAAAAAATTAGTGTGTCAACGGAGAGACAGTGAGCAAAAGAGCAATACATGAAGTAGGGAAGATGGAGATTTACATGAAGACAAAGAGAGGCTAAGAAGCATTAAAAAGGCAAGAGGAAATACTAGAAGGAACAGAAAAGGTACATTAGAGAGAAAAAAAGAGAAAAGGAAATAACTGGTGGGATATTTACACAGAAGAAGCATAGGAGGGAAAAAGAAACAGAAAAACAGCAGCAATGGAGACAGGCAAACCTTGAACAAATGGATGACAACAGTAATTAAATAAATGTTGAATTAGAAATAGACTGTAGGGATAGTATACACATTTTTGATGTGGCTACAAACTTTTCAAAAAGCACACCTTCTTTTCTACATCGTTAGGCTTCATGCTGTCCTATTGCCTGAGGTATCTCAAATGGTAGGAATAGATCCTAGCAATGCCCTAAGAGGAATAGAAATATTTACTATCAGTGGTAAAATATGTCATTATGGCAGTGAACAAGAAAGAATATTGCTTGATACAGTAAGTTCTGTAAATGTATTGGATGTCCTAAAGATCTCTAGTCAGAGATCCCAAAATGAGGCATCCAAAGTAGCTGAGGAGAAGGCCCTCAAAAGGTTCATAAGGAGTTGCCTTCACAAAATAGGCAAACCAATAACAAACATGTCCCAAAAGAGAGGTTAAAAAATGTGCAAAGTGGTCTGAATCAAGAAAAAAAATAAATAAAACAAAGCAATAATCAAAGAGAACTCACCATCAAGGAACTGCATTACAATGTACTGCAATGAACCGTGTGAGGGCAGTCTTTTGACAGAGATGGACAGATGACCTCACCTCTTGGAGACTGTGGTAATTTGCCTTACTGGCATTACCAGCAATTAAAGAAAATTAGTGTCCTCTGCAATGTTAAGAGAGAGGCTTTGGTTTGGGATAAAAGGAAAAAGGGTATAAAGAAAGGAAACTTGCTTTGTCTTCGGTGTTGAGAGACATCTTCGCTGACGATATGAGTGCCTTTTGGGGAGCGTTGCGGCGGGTCTCGTGTAGACTGGAGAGATGGCCCTGCCATTGACTGGCTGGGATGGCACTGTCGGTCCTCCACTCCTGCGCGTGCCTCCTGCAACCTCATAACCCTATACGTGCAAAAGAAAATGTGAAGCACCTTAATATTAGTTTACCGCAGTTTAGAAAAGGGATCCCGTGTTTGCAATTGTCTGGGCTGTAGCTCAGGGGAAGGAGGAAAAAAGTTTAAAAGTGATTACTTTCACTTAAGGCAGAAGCGCAGTCTGCATCTCAAAAGCCGGTGTTCTGACGATTTGTCCTACCTTGTCGAAGTATCCTACCGTAGTTTATTTATGGAAATGTTAACATTTCTCAATTTATTCAATATGCATCATTTAATGCCCGAAAGAGACACAGCCTGATGCAAAGATTTCACAAGACGGTCATTACTCGTGCATGGATACAATGGGCTGTACAAGATTAAAAGTCACACATGCAAAATATACAACTTATAAAATGTTGACAGTAAATACCTATGCAGTAAACTGTAATAAATGCATTAATGTAGTAAGGCTAAGAAAAGCATACATATTACTGAAATACAGTAACACTTACCTCAAACTTCAACACTAGGTAGAAAAGTTGCGTAATTTTGGTCTGCGCATGCGTAGTATCAGTGAGTAGATCATTTCGATGGGTAGGATGTTTTGTTAGAACACTGGCCCAGCTACACACGCGCTCGCCAGCTGCTCGACTTTTTATAGTAATTATGCAGGGCAGGAGACACCACTTTTCGAAGACGCGTTCACGTCATCGCGTACCCGTGGAGGGATGACGTAGAACAGTTTAATTGGTCGGCGCAAGGGCACCGAATACAAAAAGGAATTATGGCCTCTAGAGGGGGTTCTTCTGACTAGATCTTACTAGAGGAAGGTACTTGGTAGAACAGCTATTTGAATTTTCCAAGCACTACTGCTTGTGCCGTGATTATTGTAAGTATTCTTTTTTTTTCCTTGTATATATAAATATCTCTGGAATAACTTTGGTGGAGGTATTTATTGGGTTGTGGTTATTGGTGCACTGTTTATTTTTGTATACACACATTTTTCTGTATTTTGAATATTTTTGGGGGAATCCTGTACTATACACTGTTTGAAGGAGCAGCTTCCTGACTTGGATCACTGTGGAGGAAGACAGTTTCATTTTGGTTTGTGTATATATGGGTTTCACTAGTTTGTGTGTATTTTACTTTTTCATTTGGGACTTTCAGGCAGCACTGTAAATACTGTATATAGTCATTTTTGGGCTCCATTTAATTTTCTGTTTTTGTGTGTCCTATGTGGTATTGGACTGTGTATCGATATATATATAAAATCCGCAGGACATTATTTTTATTTTCTTTAAGTGTACCTGTAAATAAAACCACTTTATTTTTCAAAAAACCCAACCCTTTTTGTGTCCGAGTCTCCCTGTCTTACACCATCATTCTGGTCACGCTCAGTCCCACATACTAGACACCTAGAGTGTAGGCTGGTGATTCCAATTCCCACTACACGGGGTGTCACAGAGACTTGTACAAAAATACAAGGAACATGGAAGCAGCATGGATACATAGAAATTAGATACACAAAACTAGTAAAAAATCAGAATAATGCACATAATTAAAATACATGACAATTATTAGATATATATAAATGAAAGACCTTTGTACTGTATGTATGGAGAAGTCTGCTTTGCTTATGCTCGGCCACAGCCACTAGATGGCGCATGCAGCCACTTTTAAATTTTTTCAGCACTTGCATGCACCTCATTTCTCACTACAAAAGACCTGTGTGCAGCAAACACTGCTATGCAACAAAGATGTTGTGCTGATGACACAGAAGAAGAGACACAACGTTGAAATGAAGCAAACGCTGCAGCTCAACAAAATGCAAGTGAAACACCTTAGCAACGGAAGGTAAGGCTTGAAGTTTTCACTAAAAACATTGTCTATCTGGAGGTATTTTCTTGGGACAAATATTAATAGGACTCATATGCCAGGGATATGGCTAAGATATGGTATCACCTGTGTCTTCTTACGAAAGCCAGTGGGGCAGCAAGGACATGTACTCTGCCCTGGGTAATTCTTAAGAATTAGCTGACATCTCTCCAAGTTAACAAATATAATAAAGCTGCTAGGGAGACTTTGGGTGTTTTTTTCCCGAAGACCACATGCAGCTAGTATTAACATAAACAAAATTATTAAAAATGAACAAAAAAGTAATTAAAAAGGAATTTAAATGCAATCCAGGGGAGGGACCCTGGCAGAAGCATACTATTATTATAGAAGTGGTCCCAGAATGGGCCATCTAGGCAGCTGAAACCAGAAATCCCCTTCAACCTAGAGGTTGAAGGTGATTTGGTAGATGGTCACACTAGTAAGAAAAAGAGAGGCCAAACTAGAAAAAGAAAGACAATGGAGAGGAGAGGTAAGGAATGGCAGTGCTTCACTTTGCTTTACAAGCTGGCAATGGATGAACCACCAGGCTAACAGGAGTTCACAACCTGCTTAGTAAGTCCCAGAGATTTTTTGCTTCTTCTGTTTTAATTTGTAATTTTCATTCTTCATGTGTTTCCCTTTTGCTTGTGATGAATTATTTAATAATAAATGCACTATTTAAGTATAATTTGGCCTACTTGGTGTTTGTTTTGGGTACAGACAGCCAAGTTCTATTCATGTCTCTTTCACTATCTCTTAACTCACTTTGTCTTCTTAACATCAGATTTGTTTTTCACTTACTGTAGGCATTGCTGTTATTTGGGATAGAAAACATCTGACATTGTCATGATTTCAGCCTTTACATCAGCAGAGGGGGATATTTTAATAATGCTGTGTAGGCTTTTGCTATGTTTATCAATATCTATATTTAGAGAGATACCTATAGATAGATGTATATTCAGCAAATACATAGAAATATATGTTTATATTCTGTATATACTGTATAGACAGAGAGAGAGAGATACATACAGATATATAAATCACTTAATAGCTATCATCACCTGGTAATGTACTTCATAATGTAACCACAAAGACCAAGTGGAGCTATTTGGCATAGTGTGTCGCTAATCAGATCACTGGAAATTCAAGAATAATTTAAATCTCTGGTTCATCATGGCTATTTTTCAGTTAAAAACTACCACCCGACTTTTATTCCCTTTCACCACCCTGCTCAGTTCTTGGTATGTCTTTGTGCAGCATAAATCACAGGGCTGCACTGTGATCTGCTGGGGATAGGCACAAATTACTTTGCGTGAAGATGTGTGACATTTGGTCTAAAAGCCTGCAGAACCAGTTTTCCTGTGTGTTTTGTCCCCTTTCATTTAGAAATCTAGCCTTCAGTTATCTGACAAGCACTTCTTGTGTTCGACATCGTGAGCCACATTAGACTAATGTCTTGAGTCTCCTCCCAGTTCACATAATTACCTAGGAGTTGTTTGACTGTGTGTTTAAAAAGGGACCACAATCCTCTGCCCAAGTGGGATGGCACTGTGGTAAGGGGAGGAGTTCTTTACCTTCAGTTTACTTGTGATTTCTCACACAATGAAGTGAGGTGCACACGGACTGAGACACAGCCTGCTAGCACTTGGAGAAATGTTCTGGGTGGTCATTTTCAACTTTAAATGAAAAAAAAAGAATTGTAAGTCAGATTTCTTATGTCATTATTGTTGCTAGTACAGTTTCTCAAACTCTGTGAAATAGGTTTTGCAGTAGATCTTATGATGCAGGTGTCATGGAGTGTGAAAAGTACAGTAGAATACCTGCGCTTAATTGATTTACCGCCCATTAATTCATTTTATCACCTGCTTATTCCAATATAGAGCTGTGATGAGCTACAGGCAATCCTGGCAGTGATACGAATAGATCTTAACATTGATTCATATCACCGAGAGCCTTTGAGCTGTCATTGACCTATTGTAGTTCTCTATATGCAGGTTATTGTTATGGGTCTGACTTGATGCCAAGGCATTTGCTGCTTCTTCTTCTTTTATGTTGCATTGATCTTTGTTTGCTGCTTTCTTTTACATTTGTGTGCATTCTCTAAATTGCCTCATGATGGAAGTGTTCATAAAAGATGCTTTAAAAATAAAGATCAATTGACTGAAGTGATCCAGTATTATATGAGTTGACTTATAGAAGAGTCTCAGTTCAAAGATGTGCTCAAAGATGTGCTGATAAAGTTTACTTTATCAGTTTTAGTTTTATAGCTTGTAAACAGGCATTGCAGGAAGATGCCATCAATCACAAATTTTAATGTATTTCTGCAGTAGTAGCAAGGAAGTATAATTTCAGAAGTAGAATATAATTTCTGATATAGATAAAGAATATAAAGGTATAGAAGTAGCAATAAAAAAGTAATATGAAAAAAAAAACCAAGAAATATTAAAAGACCGTGTATTTCTGCCATGGTGGCTCCTACACAAGTAGATTTTTCTGACACTGATTAAACGACTGCCCCTCTTTTGTGGTTAGATCTTGTTAAGTTTAGAGCTCCTGGAATTGTAGTTGCAAATCTCTGGTTCATCGGTTCGACCTAAGGTTCTCATTAAGTGACAACTTCTAACTATGGAGTGTTCTGTCACAGTGTCATCATTGTATTCTTGCTTGGCTGTGATATTTGGCAGGTTTAAATAACCTGTACATTGTTACAACCTTCTGGAAATCACTGAGTGGTCACTCACACACATCTGCCACACTTTAATTTTATTCAAGGACTGCTAGTTCTCTTGAATTGTTATCATACTGGAGTGTTTCTTTTTATATTGTGTTAATAAGAATTCTTTTGAAATCACTTCATTTTTTGTCTGGGGCCTCCTGACTCACCTGTATGAGAAAACCCCCACATATGACATGCCATTTGACTCATCTTAATGTCTAGTTATGCAAGAAATTGAGCTTTTGGGAGTTCCCCTCCTATTTTTGGCCCTCTAGAACTGAAAACTCCAATCTTTTTGACCATTTTTCGATTATATTTTGTGCAGGAAATTATATCCTTATGATAAAGAGTAAAGATATAGTTGCAAAAATGATAAGAAGGATTTTAGATTGTGCATGCCCCATCTACTTACTCCAGGGGTTCACTCACTCCTTTTCCCAGAATTTTGTGAGATGGTAATATAGGCATGTAGAGTGTCATTTTATGCTATTTCGAAGCTGCTGATCATGAATATAATAATGTTTTTGATATTTGATTCTTTACCAGTGGTCTTAGCCCTTCTAAGAGCCACTCCCAGAAGGTTTCATTTGAACACACTTCAAATGAAAGCATGAGAGGTGTCGTTTTAGACTATTTCAAAGTCAATGTTTAGGAATATGATGTTATTTTTGATTTTTGAGCTTTTACTAGGGATCTAGCAATCTACTGTATGAATCTCAGTCAGGTGAAAAATGACAAATTACTTTTGATAATATATAGACTTTACACATTTAAATTAAAGCACACATTTTAATTTTTCTAATATCTGACACAACAACTCTTGCTCATTATGTACTTTTACCTCATGAATATATGATTTCATTTCTTACGAACATCCTGAATTAGGGTGGCTTATGCTATTTCAGATTTTTTGCTCATTGCTGTTAAACCTGTGGTCTTTAGCATTGATTTTATACTTGTAATTAATTTATTTTATACTTGGTAACTATTATGATCAGTAAAACAGCTTGGTGGTATATCTGTTTTTTTATGTCAAAATTTTAAATATAGATTTAGCGCTATGATTGAGTGCCCAGTAAGGATCCGAAATTGCAAGGGTTTCACTATAGTGCAGGACAGGACTAAAATACCCAAGTGCAGACACACTATCCATGAACCTGATAAGTAAATGATGGGTGTAACATGTAGAGGGCCTCCATTCTCAGTTCAGTGTTCCACTGTGGCTGCAGGTTTTCATTTCAATCAGTTTTCCAAATCAATGTGTCAGTCTTATTTCTAATGGATCTAACTGTTTAATTAGTTATATTTTCTTCTTCTCATATTTTTCATTCAGAAAAATGTGTTAGTATGGTATTTTCATGTAAATGGAATTCAGAAATGTTATCATATCTTTAAATACTTACATTTATTTTATCATATTCTCTTTAGTTGTGAAGATTGCTTTCCTAATTTTATCCAATTACTAATAATTAGTGATGTGAAGGGCAGACATAGGTGCAAATAGCACTAAAAGGGAACTGATACTTCAATGTCATATTCAGTTAAATACGAGTTATTAAAAAAATACTTCAGTAACAACAAAATTAAAAATGAACAAAAGCTAGAAAAAGGATGATAACTCACCTCAGTGTAACACACTAACAAATACTTGCTAGGTACAAATGGCACTGAATGCTAAAGCAGAGTTAATGCTTCAGTGCCATGTTCACTTACATGCTAATTAGTAAGAAAAGACTTCACTAACCAGAAAATTAAAAATGAGAAACATTTTTAAAAAATAGAAAAAGTAAGACAACTCGCCTCAATATATCACTCTCACAAATGCTTGCTGCATTCCAATTAAAATTTAGTAAAGTAATTTTATAATTTCTGGATTGACACAAAAAAGGCAGAAACTTGAAAATAATAGCTTGATTAAAGAAATCAAAAGACCATCTAAAAGCAGTTTGGAATGGATGAGCATCCCAAGTTGCAGGGGATTACCGGACTGAGCTTCAGAAGCACTGATTTAAGCGGTTTTACTAGTTAGCACACAAATGAACAGGACACTGAAGCAGATGTTCTCCTTTAGCATTCAGTGTCATTTGCAACTGTGTCTGCAGTCTTCATCATTAACTGTCATGATTTAGATATCATTAAGGGAGCAGAAAAGTTAACTGAAAAGAACATTTCTGAATTTCTCTTAAATATAAATATCATACTAGATTATTTTACTAAATATAAAATTAGGGATGATAAGGGGCCAACTAATTAAATAGTTAGGTCAGTTAGATGTAAGAGTGACCAAGTGATTTGTAAAACCAGATGGAATAAAAACCTGCAGCCAAGGTTGTACTTCAGGACTAAGCTGAGAATGGGGTCATGTTGAGAGCACCTATTACAATGTTACACCCTCCATTTACTTATGAAATTCAGTGGTATTGAGTACTGACTACCAGTATAGGCTATGGAGTGACACCCAAGCCATTGCAGGGTTCACACATACCTCCACTTTAGAGTTAACAGTTAACCTAAACTGGATCTCTTTAGGATGTGGATTGACAACTGAAATATGTAGAGGAAAATGCATGAGAATGTTCAAACTCCATTCAGAGAGTGCCTGGGCACTTCAAGTCAAGACTCTGGAGCTATGAGGCAGCAGTGCTGACCATTGCACTAGCATTCCTTCAAGCCATATATTATTATTATTATTATAATTATAATTATAATTATAATTATTATTATTATTATTATTATTATTATTATTATTATTATTATTATTATTATTATTATTATTATTATTCCTCTGGGTACTCCGGTTTCCTCCCACAGTCCAAAGACATGCAGGTTAGGTGCATTGGCGATTCTAAATTGTCCCTACTGTGTCCTTTGTGTGTGGGTGTGTGTGCACGCCCTGCGGTGGGCTGGCACCCTGCCTGGGGTTTGTTTCCTGCCTTGCGCCCTGTGTTGGCTGGGATTGGCTCCAGCAGACCCCTGTGACCCTGTAGTTAGGATATAGCGGGTTGGATAATGGATGGAAGGATTATTAATATTATTCAGAGTATTTTCTGGGATTGCCCTGTTCCTACTGCCTGTATCAGGCCTATGCCAAGACATAGGGCAGTTTCATATGGTGTGTATATGTGTGTATGTTTTAGGGGATTGTGTTTGTGTGAAGTAATTTTCTCACTATGTGACATTTATTTAAAATTGCATTCTGTAGTTTTATGTATATGTATTGATTTATATGTAATGTCTGTAGGTTTTTGCGTAGCCAATGTGCAATTACACCAGTGGTGGATACAACAATGGGCAAAATGTTGACCTTGTCCGTTCTCCACAAGCGTCATATTTCTTCAGTCAGTCCTGTGTACTCCTGCACTTCTGTGTGTTTTTTGGAAGTTGTGTGTGATTGGTACTACAATGTCAATAATATATGTACTGTAGTTTTATTTTGTTTGTCTAGCTGTGTTGTAACATGTCTGTTATGATGGATACTTTTGTCTGTCAGTATAGTTCTGTCCAAGTATAGTTTAAGTGTGGCATTTTCTAGTACTTATAATATGGTTTGTATGTGTCTACCATTCTGTGTTGTAGTGCCAGTTCTTGATGTATAATGTTTGCTATCTGATTGTGCTTATGCATGTCATCTGCCATTTTTATAACTTGATGTGCCAGCTTCTGAGTGTACTATCTGTAATGTTAATGTCCTTAAAAATGTATTTTCTGTCATTTTTAATCTTTATGACTTGATCTTGTAGTACTAGGGTGTTGTACCGTGTTAGCCATTATGATTGTAGAGAAAAGCCAAGCAAAATGACACCTTTTATTGGCTAACTAGAAAGATGAATTGATCTTGTATAGCTAGCATAAACCCTTTTGTCTCGCCAAACATATCACTACAGCTTAGCTGGCTATTTGATGCAATCCTATCCCCACAAGGCTGATCAAGTTCATGAGGATGGCTGCCATGCAATGTTTCCTGGTTCCATGCTTATGTTTTCAGTTGTGTGGTTGTGTACGTCCTCTTTGATGGTGTTTGGGGTAACTATGTGTCTGAGACTGCATCTTCTTAAATTATTAAACAGCATGTTGAAGAAATTAATTATACCTTTGAGACCTCTTCCTCTTTCAGCACGTGGAAGAGTGAGTCATTCTGTGGCTGCTTTGGGGTGGTGTTGGTTGTGGTTTGTGAATGGTATTTGGGTTTCCTCAGGAGCTGCTGTAGGTCTGTTTTTTGACCAGTGCTCTGAAATAGTATGTAAGTATTGGTATGTCATATGTAATGATGGCTTTAATTGTGTGGTGCGTATGTAGGTATATTTTAAGCATCTGTGAAAAGTGTGATGTATATTTTTGTGTAAGAGTATGTTTAGTTTGTGTTGAATAAATTTGCCCCATTGGAATTCAAGCATTCTTTATAGTTCACTGTCTGCCATGGCCTTGATTTGGTTGCTATTTTCAAGGGTATATCATCCTGCTCTAAAGTTTCCCTTCTCTAAATTAACTGTTTAACATTTGTCCAGTCCACTCTCCATGTGTCTGTTTGGTGAATATGTTTTGATTTTTTTCAAGTAATTGTTGTAATTGTTTGTTTGTTCCTGCATATACTGTATCTTTATTGCATACATATAGAATAGATGTGATAGGGTGTATTGTTGGTGTTGGCTTTTGACTTTGTAGCCATATTGTGCGTTGCTTAATCTGTTTGATAATGGGTTGAGAGCGAGGCAGAACCAGAGAGGGCCAAGTGAGTCTCCCTGGAAGGTGCCCTGTCTTATTTGTATTGATAGCGACATTATTTTTCTCAGTCTGTACACCAAGCTATAATGAAGTAGGTCTTGAGATTCTGAGACCAAATTAAGAAGCTTTATAAAATGAGTTTATGGACTAATTTGTATGCTTTTATTTTAAATGTAAACTGAAAAAATGTAAATCCATAACCTGAGAGACATTAAAAACAACATTTTTGAAATCTTGACCTGGTCCTGAAAATAATTCTTTATTTGTACTTTACATTTCTCTGAATGTATCTCTATATGCTTTCATAAAACCTTTATAGAGACTGCATTTACGCTTGTATGTAAACTGTCAGCACATTTGTTTAGATAGTGCTTCGCTATACCTCAGGACAGACTTAAATACGGGCAACTCTTAAAAGGAGTTGACAGACAAGCTTATTAATGACAGGAAGCAGAAGGGATAGAGGATTGAGTGGGCTTTAGAGAATATTCTGTCTTTCTTCTGTTTTCTTTGACAGTCAATGTCTGTTTGACCTGTGCTGCAGGTATAAGAGCCATTGTTTCAGCTTTTGACTCACTAAGCATATGGAATAAGAATATTAAGGGTTACATGAAAGAAACTAGAGTAGAAGACTTTGGAGTATGTTATTCAGCCCAATGGAGGCAACAGTGTAAAGGTACAGCTTTTTAATGAAACCAAAAACAACTTTACTGGGTGATGATATAATAAAGTGGGACATTAGTTATCTAAATTTTAACTAGCTATGAAAGGTGAAACATATTAGCAGGAATATAATCAGTAATGTTTAGTAAAACAGTCTGTTAAAGAATCAACAAAATGAAATGCCTGTTTAGATTGTTTTAATTTTCTGTAATAATCAGGATAATATTCGGTAATAATGGTAATCGAGCCATTAGAATCCACTTCCTGCAATATAATAAGTTACATAGTATTTGGGGAGAGTATTGTTTCCATTTAGGGGCGATATAGCTCCCTAGTTGGAATAAGTTCTTTTGAAATTGCTCCATTTTAAGTAACCGAAAAATATATAGATATGATATAAAAGGCGATATCCCTCCCATAGTGATACAGTGGTAAAAATCACATAAGAGAAAATAACTTAGCTTTCTTTAATGACGATTTACGCGGCATAACAGACAAGGAAGTCATGACAAACTTTATCAAGGTGGGATCTTGATCTATACAGTCTGCCATCTTTTGTCACTGCGCTGAAGGGATTTTCAGGACGGATGACATCATCCGTCCTTTGGCTTTGAAGTGTTGGGCTGCAGTCCAAGCCTTATATACTGTCTTCTCCACGTGTAGGCCCTTCCTTGGTTTCCAAACAAGGAATGGAAAGGATTCAATATCATCTTTAACATACAGGAATAGTACAATGCCTATTTTCGCGGTTGTCCCCTTCATTCTCCAAATGCTAGACTAGCAGTTTCTAAATGCTGACAGCCCCTGTTTGCTAACTTTGGCTTGCACATGTGAGTGAATTTATAAAATAATTTCTTATACAGAGCACAGTGACATTAAACTTACATTCTTGTTACAAGTATACAATGTACTCAAATGTTAAAACTGTCATATTTAATTTTAGCAAGGCAATCTGTTAGCAGATGTGTCAACGTTTAATACAGGCAAAGTGGGATAAACATTTAAACACTGATATGACGAAGAACAGTGGGACATGATTAAAAGTGTATTACATACAATGCAGGACTAGGCCATTCCTAAATCTAGAGGCATTAGGAAGTTCAGGAGAACTCTGCACTGAGTGAATATGGCGCTAAGAATGAAACTGCAAATGAAACACCACTACATAATATGTATAAGCTCTAAGTGTGTGGCCTACTAAACCATTAGAACAATGGTTAAAAGGGTTATTAGAAAAACTAAATTTCAATTAGAACAGGAAAGTGAAAAAAATTAATGTTACCAGCAGAGGTTCCCTGAATATATTAGTAAAAGAACAGGAAATATGGAGCTATGAGGTCAATGTAACATCCTCATTGAAATTGTTCTTATGTTCTTTCGACTGTGTTAATAAAAAGCAGACTGATATTTTGTTATTGGCTGTGGTAAACACTCATTCTCAAGCATATAATAACAGTGGAATATAATATTCAGGAACACATAGCAAATCCTTTCAATTCATATTCTTCCAAAGCTGTCATGTGTGAAGAAATTGAAAGTCTCCCAAGTAGGTACAGAGACTGTTAAGGGAGTACTCAATGGTCTAGAAATAGCAATGAGAAAGAATTGCCACCAGGATCTTTTATTCTAGAATGCTTAAGAAATTTAGTGATTACATATATAAACCATTACTGTGCGCTTTTCAGAAAGCACTGCATACTGGAGAAATTCCAAAAGACTGGAAACTTGCAAAATAGCTCCATTATATTAAAAAGGTAATGAGGCTCATCCAACTAACTACAGGCTAGAAAGCATAATACATATCACTGCCAAAATCAATGAAAGCAATAATTAATGACAAGATGAAATAACACCTGTCAAGAATTGGTATATTAATGAACAAGCAACTTCATAGGTTTATATGGGGGAACTGGGTTTCACTAATATGCCAGAATTCTATAAGGCAACAGCAAACGCATATGATCAGAGTGATGTATGTGATGTTATTTATCTTGAATATGTATTTCAGAATACATCTGATAAGGTACCATATGAGAGAGTAGTGGTCACACAATTAGACAGATAGATAGATAGATAGATAGATAGATAGATAGATAGATAGATAGATAGATAGATAGATAGATAGATAGATAGATAGATAGATAGATAGATAGATAGATAGATAGATAGATAGATAGATAGAATTTTATTTGTCTTGGGTGCAAAACTGACTGAAACATAGAAAGCAAAGGTATGTGATACAAAAAAAAAAATTTCTGGAATAGGTAATTTTATGAGTGGTTTTCCTCACAAATGTGCATTAATTATACTGCTTTTAAAAACAATTTACTGCAAATGGTCTTGTTAAAAACTACAAATCTGACAAGCTGGTTAAGTTTGCAGTTAACATTAAATTACATTTGGCTGATAACTTACAGACGTGTCACAAATATGTTCAGAATTTGTACAGTCGATGTCAGATGGAACTTTAACACATGTTCTTTAACTACAACACAAGGAGACAGATGAAAAGATGAGGAAGAGCAAATTCAATGGAAATGTTACAGATTTTTTTCTACATACAGAAATATGTGAAATAAGTTGCTACATAGTGGAGCAGATTGCAGTACTTTGGGGACCTTCAAATTTCAACTCAATTTTTTTTGCAGAATATTTCATGTGAATAGAAGATTGATGTTGTTAAGTTAGGCTAAATGTCACATTCTCATCAAAATTGTTCCCACGTTTTTATGACTGTGACTTGAAATACAGTCATATGAAAAAAGTTTGGGAACCCCTCTCAGCCTACATAATAATTTACTCTACTTTCAACAAAAAAGATAACAGTATTTTATTTCCTAGGAACAACTGAATACTGGGGTGTTTTCCAAGCAAAGATTTTTAGTGAAGCAGTATTTAGTTGTATGAAATTAAATAAAATGTGAAAAACTGGCTGTGCAAAAATTTGGGTCCCTTTGTAATTTTGCTGATTTGAATGCATGTAACTGCTCAATACTGATTACGTGCAACACCAAATTGGTTGGATTAACTCACTAAGCCTTGAACTTCATAGACAGGTGTGTCCAATCATGAAAAAAGGTATTTAAAGTGGTCAATTGCAAGTTGTGCTTCCCTTTGACTCTCCTCTGAAGAGTGACAGCATGGGATCCTCAAAGCATCCTCAAAAGATCTGAAAACAAAAATTGTTCAGTATCATGGTTTAGGGGAAGGCTACAAAAAGCTATCTCAGATGTTTAAACAGTCAGTTGCAACTGTAAGGAATTTAATGAGGGAATGGAAGGCCACAGGCACAGTTGCTGTTAATCCCAGGTCTGGCAGGCCAAGAACAATACAGGAGCTGCATTTACAGACAACCCACAGATCACCTCCAAAGACCTGCAAGAACATCTTGCTACAGATGGTGTATCTGTACATCGTTCTACAATTCAGTGCAATTTGTACAAAGAACATCTGTATGGCATGGTGATGAGAAAGAAGCCCTTTCTGCTCTCAAGCCACAAACACAGTCACTTGTAGTATGTAAATGCTCATTTAGACAAGCCAGATTAATTTTGGAACAAAGTGCTTTGGACTGATGAGACAAAAATTGATTTATTTGGTTATAACAAAAAGCGCTTTGCATGGCAGAAGAAGAACACACAATTCAAGAAAAACACCTGCTACCTACTGTCAAATTTGGTGGAGGTTCCATCATGCTGTGGGGCTGTGTGGCTAGTTCAGGGACTGGGGCCCTTGTTAAAGTCAAGGGTCGGATGAATTCAACCCAATATCAACAAATTCTTCAAGATAATATTCAAGCATCAGTCACAAAGTTGAAGTTATACAGGGATTGGATATTCCAACAAGACAATGACCCAAAACACAGTTCAAAATCTACAAAGGCATTCATGCAGAGGGAGAAGTACAATGTTCTGGAATGGCTGTCACAGTCCCCTGACTTGAATATCATCAAAAATCTATGGGATGATTTGAAGCAGGCTGCCCATGCTTGGCAGCCATCAAATTGAACTGAACTGGAGAGATTTTTTATGGAAGAATGGTCAAAAATACCTCCATCCAGAATCCAGACACTCATTAAAGGCTATAGGATGCGTCTAGAAGTTGTTATATTTGCAAAAGGAGGCTCAACTAAGTATTGATGTAATATCTCTGTTGGGGTGCCCAACTTTATGCACCTGTCTAATTTTGTTATAATGCATATTGCATATTTTCTGTTAATCCAATAAGTTTAATGTCACTGCTGAAATATTACTGTTTCCAAAAGGCATGTCATATATTAAAAGGAAGTTGCTGCTTTGAAAGCTCAGCCAATGATAAACAAAAATCCAAAGAATTAAGAGGGGTTCCCAAACTTTTTCATATGACTGTAGAATATTATAAAGTGTCTGATATTCTTACTAAAAATAATCCATTTAACTGAATAATATTAAGAATTGTTAAAATGTAAGTAATTCATTTAGTGCACATGAGTAATCAAAATTTACTTCAACTATTTCTGTTCATGTCATTAACCTTTTATTGTATGGTGGATGTGAATGACAATAATACCCTGTAGAGGTTAATGTATGAAAAGAACAAAATAAGCAGGTTCAAAAAAGGATGGACTGGTAAGTGAATAAATGGAAGGGAAATTTACAGGCTTTGTCCAGCCATGACAAGATAGGCTGTATCTTCTCATTATTCTGCAATGTGTGGCTTAAAAATGGCTGAATAGATAGAATGTAATACACTCATTGCAGGTATCACATTAAGACCAGGCTACTAGAGCTTGTATCATCAACATTCTTAATAGTCCGTTAAGAGCCACAACAATATCTACAAACACACATAGATTGCCAGTTGAAAATTATATTTTCATTCTAATTCACTAAATTATACCTCTCACCCACTATTTGTTGCATTACTCACCATGTTCTGCTTAGTTCTCTGAGATGGAGGGAGTAAATGAACAGTTATGTTGTAGTGTACAAGTATGACAAAATTAAGATTTGACAGTCATACACTGTAAATACCCACTCAGAAAAAATCTGTTCTAAATTTACATATGCAGGGTGAGTCAAAATTATTTTAACACTAATGGTACTGCTATGTATATAGTTATATGTATTTTTTGTGGACAATTTATGTGCCACATATGGTACATGTGTTGAACATGATGGCGAACGAGTTGAGACATTCCTGTAAATCATCTTGCACATATGAAGTATGTTTTGTGAATAAATTGTTTCCGCCATTCAAATGTTAACATAATTTTGACTCACCCTGTATAATTGGCATAGTGGTGTGACGGTGTGCATTGGCTCCACGCTGCCAGTTGCATCTCTTGAACCCGCTACTGCAGATAACATACCTGAGGGATGAGTCAGCGGATGAGGGCACAACACACATAGCAAGGGGTAGGTGCATAAAGTGCTACAGTGCTTTTATTAAAACCAACAAAACAAACAGCGTCCAAAAGCTGCAGTTAAAATCTCAATAAATAAATAATCCTTTAAAACTTGAGCAATTCCCAGGAGGTTAACATATTCACAAACATGTTCAGGTAAAACAAAGTTAAAATCTGCTGTAGGGAAAATATTTACAACACATACAGTCAAAGATGTGGAATTCCTGGTGCCTCCTTCTACAAAGAGATGTCTTTCCAGCTCCCTTGTCATGGATCTATCAGCAGAATGAGGTGTCCTGCTGACAAGCACGGCCACCCCTAAATCCAGGCTCTCAATACGACTCTCTCCTTTGGCATATCTGCTGTGCCGCTATGGACCTCACCTCACTCCATTTATCTCCTGCTGCCTTTCCCCATCCTGCGAGATAATGGTCACTCCACCTCCCCGTCAATATTCAACTGTGTCGACCCGCTTCAGCCCAACTTCAAGCATCTGTCCTACACTACCCCCATGGGGCTCTTCTTTCTGGTTGCCTGCTTACATCCACCTGCACACTGTTTACGCGCCTGCCAACTCCGTCCTTCCTTCTATCAACCTGTCTTTCTTTCTTGTTCCCTCTTGCTCATTTGTCCTAGACTCTCTGATCTTTCTCTCGCCCCCTTTCTTGTACCGGCTCCCACCTATATGCCTCCATGGCAGCAGCACCTCAATCACACACTGCAGAAGGCAGACGAAGCAACTGAGACAGACAGCACAGTACCATCATGTGCAGGTGCGTTTCTCCTCCTTTACCTCACCAGCCTCCTGCAGCTGCACAAGCACACACACCCATGGATATCGAGCCGGCCATTCAATTAATTATTTATTTTAAAACAGGTCACTAAAATGTTAAGTTGCTGACCTGTTATACCACAAGTAGCAGTGTCATTAGCTCTAGACATTTTGTTTCATACCCCAGCTTGGACACTATCTGTGTAAGATTGTTCCCTTCTCCGAAAGATTTACATAAACGGATTTCTATACTTGTTGTTGCCTGGACAAGAGTAATTGGGTAGAAGAGTGGTTGGATGGAATGATCAATCAAATATTGCAAAAACTGGTGCAAAAGTGGTCTAAATCAATATATTTGTTACTGCCATTTTCACAGACTACGTAGCAAAGTCTTTGTTTTCCTTATAAAATACACTCAGGCCTCTTTTAGGTGCAGATTGCTAGGCCGTTGACTCCCGCTCCTGTTTATTCAGGATTGCTGTTCCTTCAGGTGGATCATAAAACCTACCTGGCACTAACTTGGATGAAACAAGAACTCCTATTGCTTTAGGGAATCCAGTGCTTTAAGTTAAGGAGGAAAAGAATCCCCTGGGGCTACAGAAAAGAGTAACTACTCAATAGTCAAGAAGAATGAGTGGGTTTTTGTGATTGTCAGCTAATAAATTGGGTTTCAGTAGTTAGCATACATTTGTTCTGGTGAACATTTTCTGCATGGGCTTTAAACTTATTTTTAATTACAATCCTAGATTAAAACTTTTTCTATTAATTTTTGTGGTTTTCATTCACAGGAAGCCACAACTGTAGTGAAGAGACCCATAGGAATTAAAAACATAAACCCAGGTCATTGTGTATATAATTACTTGGCCTCAAACTTTTATTATAAATTTGATTTTTACTGGACTTTGTCAGTTTTAGAGCAACAATTCCCTTATACTGGAAACTGATCAATATGTATATTATTTAAAGGGTGATTAACAAAAACAAAGATACCATCTGTGTAGTACAGAGTAGGGGGCAATCTTTACAAGAACCATACACAGAGTAACCGACACCAGTTGATAAACACCTATACAAAACCACCAAGGGTCCACATTTCATTATAGTGAGAAATAAATCTTTCAGGGCAACAGAAATTAAAACAAGAAATAGAGAGAGAGAGTGACAATGAAGGATATGCAGGAGGCAGCTAAAACTCTTCCAAGAGGTTAGGTGGGAGAAAAAAGCTAACAATAGGATAGATTGGACTACCTCAATGAATTGGGCTTTGCAAAGCCACTCAGGGGGATAGCTTCTTTAGGGGGGCACTACATGGTTTATAAGAGCTAAAGACCTTGTGGGTGTATAGAACACTTCTTGCTCCAGAAGTGACTTTATGGCTTGTCTCAGAAATACTACTGGCGACTTGGGCAAATTCTTACTGGAAGTAAGAAACTAAGGCCCAGATCGAGTGTGACAGAGGGAAAGAGAGAGAGGAAGCAAAGGAGAAAAGGTGTATATGGTTTTTGGATGTGGAAAAGTTTTGAAGCAGCTCCAGCAGTCAGTAAAGAGCAATACTCTGAACAGGGAAAACCTAGCAAAAGCATACAACTTGCCCAAAGTTTTTCTTCTTCGCATTGTATTTTGCGGTTTCCCTTTAATCATCCCATCTTGTTGAGTAACATCATACTTTTCACAAACTCTAAATGTCCTTGCTGTTAAAGCAGGGGTAGCTGACCTGCCACAATCCATATGTGAATCAAAGTACAGTATTTATGCCAAAAGACTTGCTTTTTTCTGCTAAAGTTCAAAGTTCATGAGATATTGTACATTTGTACTTCATCAACAAAGTGACATTATTTGATTCTTAGCATACAGAAAAATTAACATGCTTATTAGATAGCAGACTGAATTCAACTCATCAATGCATTTTCTTCATGCAGCAGGAACTCTATTTGCCTAGGGGTTTGGAGACAGGAGAGTGGGAATCAGCAGTTCTTTCTTCAACAAAGTGAACGTCTTCAGGCCACATATTTCTTTAATGATTGTTTCCATCTTATATGACATCTACTAATCTAGTAAATCTGTGTAGGCTCTCACAGATATTGTTACATTGACTCCTATATGAACTCTTCCCAGCTTTATTATCTCTCAGGATCGTCTGCGCTACCTGAACTGTGTTTAAGAGCAGAGGAAACTGGATAAGGGCCATGAATGACAGGAGAGTCTGCCCTGCCGTGCAACCTTACATGACCGGAGCCACAGATGCCAGTGGTTGTACAAGATCTTCAGCTTAACCAAAGGCTTTTAAGCAGAGCTGATTTATTATGCATTTACATCCATCCATCCATCCATTTTCCAACCCGCTGAATCCAAACACAGGGTCACGGGGGTCTGCTGGAGCCAATCCCAGCCAACACAGGGCACAAGGCAGGAACCAATCCTGGGCAGGGTGCCAACCCACCGCAGTATGCATTTACAAAAGAATTGAAATTAATGCACATTCTATGAACTTAATTGTTCTAACTGCAATACATAACAGTACCCCAACATCTAATTAGCCTCATTTGGTCATCTACATTTCTGAAAACAATTTGATGATTTGCATAAATCACTAGAGGTCTTTCATTTGTCAGGATAGTGTCAGTTTTATGTGCATTCTTTGTTAAAACAATAAAAACATTTTTAACATGTTTTAGTTTTTAAATACCTAAATAAAGCATTCTTATATAGTATATACTAGCCGTGTTATTCAGGGTTACCTGGGAAATTTCCTATGACAATCAGTTATAGTGCCAAAGGTTAACTGGATGTATCACAAGTACTATCTAAGTAGCTGAGCACTTTTCTGTATCCCAGGGGCTAATATTTTTAGTTCACTGGAGCTCCTTGCTCTTGAACATGCTACATACAATTTCACATGAGTAAAACATTCCTGCCATAGATCAATTTGTGCTTTTCCAAGTGACTTGGCTTTGTTTATGGTCACTGCAAAACACAATTTTAGAGGAAACTTTATTCTTTTCAATTCAAACAAGTAATTAGTAGGAATAATGGACATTTTGGGGAAAAAATATAACTTCACTTGCAGATCCTGTAAAAGTGGTAGATTCAGTCAGATTAAAACTGAATGCTTTGATCTATAATCTTGTACTGCTACATAATTTTGGAGAGTGTAGATAGAAAGAAGTATACACTGAATTGTAGTTTCTCTTAATTTATTACAGACAGCATTGATGTTGTGGCCACCAGATCTGACACAGACAGATGCCAGGCACATATTCAAGCATAACACATATTTTTATTTGACCAGTTGAAACTCTTCCTGATTGTTTCCTCCCTAAACAGCACAGTACAAAAGCACAGTCAAATATGACTGTGGAGCACACAGGATCTTTCTTCCTTTCTTTCTCTTTCCATCCTTCTGCCTCCACTCCTCCTCTCAAGCTTCATCCTCCACCTCCCAACTGGGCTCCTTTTTTCATGCACTCAGGAATACTTCTGGTGGTCCATTAGCGACGTCAGGAAATAGTTCCAAGTGATACAGTAGCCAGACAAAGTAGGGCTTCGCAGTCCCTGCAATACCCCCTGGCGGCACCTATGGAACCTAACAGGGCTGTGTCAAACTTCAACTCCCATGGAGCCCTGTGGGAATCCGAGGCACCGCTGGGTCTAGCGCTCCAGGGGAGATTAATGCCTTGTGCATGTTCTCTCCCCTGGTTCTTCCATTACCAAGGAGTCCTGGCTGGGTAAGGGTCCCTGCCGTTTACCTCAACATTTACAGGCTACGCATTTACTGTATGGGTCCCATGGAATGAACCCAACATTTTAAGCACTATAAAGATAACAAAAGGTGAAAAGAAATAATATTGTGAACTATATACAGTGTCCATGTCTTTGCTCTGTTAGTGGAGTAACCCTTTATTAAGCTATGCAAGCATTTAAACTTTCCAAGATATGCCATCCCTCCTAGAAGCTTATGTTGTATATAGGGCTTGTACAGGACAGCTGACCTTTTCACCTGCCGGCAGCCCCATTTCTCAGTGCAATTAGAGCCTAAGCTGATACAGTACAACTGTTGTGCTTGCAGTGTTCATTTGCATGAACTGATGTCTCCATTTTTCTGTGTGATCACAGCTGAAGCGATGAGCAGAAATGCTGCCGAAGAATACCCCACTCTATATAGCTTTATAATTGACAGATATTGAGAAATAAAAAAAAACACATGCCAGCTAATTTTCTCTTTTATATGTAACGTAACCAAATTTCAATCAAAACTGTCAAGGCATTTTCAAGATTTTGGGGTATTTCATTTACCTTTTGCGGGTAGGGGATTTACCCCTAAATATTGATATTTTGAAATGTACTTTCTTAGCACATACCAACTGCCCTAGATATACCAAATTTTAGCTTTTTAACTAAATGGGAAATAGTGTTTTTGTTAATGAGTCAGTGAGTGAATCACTTAGTCAACTTAGCATCATCATCATCAACTACACCAAGAGGGCTAAACTTCAGGAAAGCTTCTTTGCTAACCTTGAAAGCTTGACCTTAGGGAGTGCAGGAGATTCAACACTGCGCTACATATGCCAGCTTCTCTTTCAAGAAGCTACTCTACCTCATGCAGGAAACTAGCATCTTGGTCTATTGGTCTACAAAGGTGTTTCTTTTACCACCCTCTTATACAGATTTGAAAGCTTTTCTATTCATTGTTGCCACGTGAAAACTCTGAAAACATTCACTAAAATTTTGCATAGTATAAAAATCGCCTGTGACTCATTTAAATGCCACTTTTTTATAATAAATGTATTCAAGGCTGAAAAGCACAGGGTTATTTTTTCAGATCCACCAGGTCCTCATTACATAATATCCAGTCATCCACTTTGAAACGTGTTTAATTCAGTTCATTCTCATGGGGACTAGACGTCATCCTGGCAGCACTGGGCCACACACAATTAAACTTAACCTGCAGATCTTTGGGTTGTAGGAGAAGATTACATTCAGACAGTTGGAGAACATTTAAGCTTCAAAGAAGGAGGATCCCAGGACTCTTCATTAAAGAAATACTCTATGTTTCATCTTTTATTCATTTACCAAATGTCATTATTTAAAAAAAAATATATAGGGTAGAGAGCCAGAACCTATACCAGCCGCACAGGGTATAAGAAAGCCACCAAAATCCAGAATACGATGTTAGTCTATTCAGATCCTCCAATCAAGACAATGTGTATGATCTTCATGATAGATCGAATACTTTGAGAAACCTTGCAATGATATCAGGAGAGCATGCAAACTCCACACAAGCAGTGCACCAAAACCCATGAATGACTCTGGAGGTGTGATGCAGCATTGTTAGCCATTATGCAATTGGCAACAGGTTTGTTGGGGTTTGAGCCACTTCCAAAAACATCAGGAGCAATTCAGGAATCAGATATTCCCATCATTGGGATCTGTGAGGGAAACTTGTGTAGACAAAGACAAACCATCAGAGACATGGGGAGAATATCCAAATTGTGGACTGGGATGAAAATGTGGGATCCTGGAGATCTGAGAGGGCAGTGCTAACTGACCACTGTTCCAATAATGGACCGTACATTAATTTAAGAACCCAGTAATTCATTTTCAAATAAGTGAAAACATTTTAGAGATTTTTCATAAAACTTATTTAGCTTCCCATTTGCTCAGCACCAGTTACATTGCTCTTAATGGCAAACTTAGAGTGGAAACAAATCTATTTAAGACACTGTAAATATTCTGGTACACTATTAAAATATGGGAACTGTTTTTGGTTCCTAAAAGACCCATCCACATGAAAGTTCCAGAAAGAACTTTTATTTATGTATTCATAACAGGCACCATGCAGTAATCATGACTAGATGGTAGCAGACCTACATAATCACGAGCTAACCTCTCATTAGACCTCAAAACAGTTTGAATTCATTGAGATATGCATTGAATAAGGTGTTGGTGGTGGATCTCTACTCCAAAAAGCTTGTCCTGTCTCATCACACAGCATTCTGACTAAATGACGATCAAATGACGGGTATGGTCACTGCATTAAGGTAAACTCTCTCTCATGTTCCTGGAGTCAAATCAAGACTTTTTTCAGCCCCTTGGCTGACCTTGAAAAAGCTAATTTGTAAACGAGTACACTATTGCCATGAAGGGGTGTACCAGTCGGCAAAGACATCCAGATTTCTTGTGGCATTTGAGTGTTGAAAATGCCATGCAGGAAAAACATGTAGGGCTGCTTGTTTCTGGTTCACTCATGCCAGCGTGTGTGTTGCCTCTAGCTGTAGGCTTTCCCATTGTACCTCAGAACTGTATATGCATGTTTTAATTAGTAGTTGCTTTAAATATGTTACCAAATTAACTGCATGGGATGGGCAGGAACACCTAATAAATATGACATGGTGAAAATTCCCATGGCTTGCATTACTTTTCAATAAAAATTTATCCCAAAAGTGGTTCACACAAAATGACACTCCACCACCACCCCAGGGCAAACACTTGTGATGACTTCAAAGGGAGATGTCTTCAAAGTGTTTCAGTCGCGAGTCAGATACCTTTAACCTCAGGCATGCGCCTTAGACACCTGCATTTAAAAAGCCTCTAGAAGAACAGCAAAGAGACAAGAGAACCCTCTGTGAAAATGAATAATTAGGGACTTCTGTTGTGTTAATTGCAGAACTGTCTGCTTCATAAAAACATCCCCACCTTGCCATAAATGCGTGTAATAAATGTTGGATGAACCCTGTTAAAACAAAATAAAACAAGTCATTTGTGAGGGGTTTTATTGTTTAGAAACACAACTTTATTTGTTACCTAGCTATGAAGATGGCATGCTTTATATGGAGTAGTACGAAGACCCAGTGATTAGTACTGCTGTCTCACAGTCCCAGGGTGCATACATTTAGTTTCCATCCTAGCCACTGTCTATGTAGAGGTATGTCTGTCTTCCCAGCGTACATGCTGTTTTTCACCAGGTGTACCAGTTTTTCACCACGCCCTGTAGATGTGGCTGAAGGTTTCATTAGTGCCTACATTTCGGTCCAGTGTGAGTAGAGGTGTCTGCCCTGACTTTAGTTAGCCTCCAGGACTGATACATGCCTTGTCTCCAATGTGTGTTTTAGGACTGGCATTTGCTGGCCACATCAGAAAATGGTTGGATGGTTTCAGAAAATGGGGTGGACTATTTAATCCCAACTCCAGGAGACTGAGATTGAGTCTTTAGCACGTGGTGGACTTTGCATGTTCTCCATGTGCTTGTACAGATTTTCCCCCTCTTGTATCCTGGCTTTCCTCTCACATCACAAAAACGTAGTGTATGATAAATGGGGACTCAGCATGCACAAGTTTGCCCTTTGATCGTCTGACACTTCAGGACTGCTGACTGGATAGGGTCCAACAGCCAGAGTGGAATAAGTGGGTTTGAGGGGAGGAGGGTGGCGCTAAGTATGGGTAGACTTTTTTTTTTGAACCTATGAATGTTGTTTTCTAAATTAATGTATTTTTTGGTTACCTGTAGAATTACTGGACACCTTAGTCCAAAATGCATATGTTCTTATTCCAGAAAATGTGATTAATTTATGTTACTGTATTTTTTGCTAACATTTTATTAGCAATGACTTATGTGTAACAACTATTCTCCTGTCCTTTTCACTTTTAGAAAAGTCTTAAAATAATAACACGCATGACGTGTCTTTTTCAGGGCTATTCATTGAGAAGCAGGAAGCAAGTATTGAAAATAAATAGTTTCACAGTACTTTGCATGCCAATTATATGGGATTTAAAGTCTTAGTGATTAATGTATATACTTTAGGTGACTTACATGCACTTTAATTAAAAAATAGGGATGTGAATTCCATGTTCACCTCATCCACTAGCACGGACCCACATTGAATTCGAGGCTGGCAATAAGGGGGGAACAGAATTAACGGGAACGGAAAATGAATTCGTGAAACGATCCATGAATAAATGAACGGGGGACTGGTACGGCGACATAACGTGTGCAGCGAATGGGCAGAATTGGATTTCGAGTTTGATACGTTATGACAGTTCCAATTGATGGATCATATACGGAATCATGAGGAATGCGCTTTCTTCTCACCCCCATCCACTACCGAAATGAATTCCTGACTGCGCCCCTATCTGCGTGTGGAGACTGAAAGGCTGCCTAATAATGAAAGTAAAACCTTTCACTCGTGGTGTTTGAAGTTTGATTTTCTCACACAGTTAATTGCTCGTTTAATTTTTGAAAACCGAGTTTTAAAATGTGAGAATAGTTTTCGCTGTAGTTTTGTCGTTTTTCGCTTTTCTTTTTTTCCCCGTAGCGCTTTCAATAATCCGGCTGGAGTTTCTCGTTCAAAGCAGAGCCCGTTTGCGTAACTTGTAATTAGATCGCATTCGCATGGCTGTCTACTTTTGCATTCGATGCCACGCAACCGGATGTAAGTAGAGGCTGCAATCCGACAGGAACGAAGCTGTGGCAGAAGGCGGCCGCTTGAGGTCGACCGGCGATTTCGACTCCGAAGTGAGCAGATCGAGGCGTTAACAAAACACTTAAAACTTTTGGGGTATCCGGAAATGTTTAAACCTGCTTAACAAACTAAACGATTTATGATCAGCACGGTGGTTCACGGCGCCGGCGTTAACGAAAAAAAAAACCAAGTAGGGAGTTAATTGAAGGTCTGGGCAGGTTTTAGCCTGCTTAACAAAATAAACGCGGTATGATCAGGATGGTGTTTCAGTTGTTAGCACTGCAGCCTCACATCTGCAAGGACGTAAGTTCAGGTGGGAGCCACTTTAGGCGTGTAAGTTGCACCAATGGGATTTCTCCGAGTGGGGCGCTTAACACAGATGTGAATCGAAGGTTAATTGGTGAATCAAGATAATTGTATTGCCAAATCAAATAGATTTATTATATAATTAATCATGATTTGTTGAATAAAGCTCTATCAATCGCATGCATCAGGGTGTTTTACATGGCTAACACAATTACAACTGGAGTGTTTGTTCACATTTAGATCTGGAAGTTGATCTGTCGTTTTATTAGATCAATTTAGTTAAATTAAAAGGGAAAATAATGAAACAGACATGTGTGACCATAGACAAACAAATAAGCACACGGTTGCCAGGTTCCTAAAAAAATGTAGCATAGTGACGGCTTAAAAATAGCGAATTTTTCCAAAAAAAAGAAAGAAAGAATATAACTCAAAGCCTGAGATAGACAAAATGACACACTGGAAAGGGGGTTGGTGGTGTCAGAGGGTTATAATCACAAAAACACTGTATAATAAGGTACTGCAGCATCAGCAACATTGGTCAATGGATTCTTGTTCTTCACATTGCTCTGTTAGGTAGCTCACTGCCCTAGATGGATGACTCGCTTGCTGTTACCACACCATTTGGAATTCATTCATACATAAAGGATGTCCTGCTGGTTCTGAAGATGCCCATTTGAATGATTGAATGCCAGCTCAGACTCTTGGTGATTCCTCGCTGATGCCACACCAGGCTGATGCTACTTGGCACTGCCCATACAATATTACTACAATGTAGTGTAGCGTCCTCTATCTGTCATTGTACTGTGCTTTACAAGTCTTAAGAGGCTAATTTAGCAAAAGTGATTTATTTACAAGAAACTTAGTTCAGTATTGATCATTTTGCCTACCATGGTTGGTCATTGACCTGAAATCATGCCAGCTCCACACTTGCCTACCCAACCTACTATTTGAAATCACCTAACCCTACCCCTACTAGACCCTGCCTCATCCTCTTCTCCGTGCTTCCTTCAAGATAAGATTAGGGTGAGCACCCTCAGATTTATCCTGGAGGGATCCAATCATTGCTGCCAAAGCAGCTGTTGCCCAAGCAACATTTTTCCTTTCCTTTTTAATTAACTTGCTTGTTAAGATTCCTGAACCATTGATTGCTTTTTTAGTCTTTAACAGTAGCTTTCAAAGTTCTTAGCTGCTTCTTGATTTCTTAACTCTCCTTTAATTAACAAAGAGATGCAAGCAACAAAGGAATTAGAAGTTACCACCTTAACTTGAAATTTTATATATATATATATATATATATATATATATATATATATATATATATATATATATATATATATATATATAAGGACTGTTGCTCTGAGTCCTAAATCGTTTGTATGATACAATTGAAAAAGAAACATCTACGACAAGAATGACTTGAGCTGGTAAGATAAAGCCATAACAAGGCCATCAAATTACATAATAAATTCAATTACTGGCAAGGATTGGCTTCTGCCTAAGCAACTTTGATGGTACAAAAGCATGTAGATCACTCTTGACACATCCATGAATATTTCAGTTGAATTATTGCCTGTCAAGAAATGCTGTTAAAGAAGAAAGATCAATGCAATGAAGTTACAGATCAAGTAACATTTAGACATTAGGATGTTTGTGTCTGTTCTGTGCCTTTCACTAACATTAGATATCAAATTTTACTGCTAAGAATGATTCAGTAATGACATCATTAAATGGTTGTGTCAAAAGTGACATTTGTAGGTGTTTATAGAATGAAGTGGCACTCAGTTGGAACCAGTTTGGACACTGAATTCTGTAAAAACATGCAGTTCTTTTGTAAATGGAGAATTTGTGGGGAATGGTGGGAGAAGACAGAAAAGAGACGGCCCCAATGGCATAAATAATGTGTCCTACCCAGTGCCAGCACCAGCATTATGGCGAATTAAACATTCATCAAGGGTGCAGATCATAAGGGGAGGCAGGGGTGGAACCCTAGCTGCAGGGGTTAGCTACCGAAAGACAGCTGGTGCACAAATAAGCTTGGCCTAGCACGCAAAATAACCTAGCACTGGCACTGGTCCTACCATCTTATAATTAGGTCGAAAAAGGGCATGCTGTTGGAGTGTTATTTATAAATAGTGATGGGATTTTTTGGATTCCAATTCTTTGTTGGTGGTGAGGCTTCAATATGAGCTGTAAAAGTAAAAGCCAGTTTGTCTGTGGTTTGGATCACTGTCTCCAGCCTCAGTCCTTGGTTTGGTTACTGCATTTTAGCAAACACTACCGACTAATGGTGTGAGTCAAGTGAATGTGCACATGCTACTCATTTCAAACATTCAGCTGTCTAAATCAAGGCACATCTTGGTTGGAAAGGAAGTTAAAAATAAGACTTGGATGGAATAACAGGTAATATAAATCACAGAGCACAAGGAACCCCACGCAGAAATAGAGAGATAATAGCAAACACTAATCATACATACGTAGACAATGATTGGAGAGGAAATAAAACCTGAGGACTTGGGAGCTATGAGAAAGCAGTGCTAAGCACCACACCTCTGGTATAGGATAGCTGGGTCTAAAACTAATATTTATATAACATAACATTCTCAAACTTGCTTATTACACTTTGTTCAGGGTTGTGGGAAAACACTATTTATGAAAACACTATTTATGAAAACACTATTTACTCTAAATTGGTTTTTTTTCAGGTACTTATCAGAAATCATTTCATTACAATATAAATTGGATGAAGGTGTGGAAGCTCATTTTTAGGTATTCCAATTATTTAAAGTAAGCAGTACTGCCAGAGGTGGCTGCCATAGGACATGGGAGAGGAACACCTGTCACTTCCTACACGTGTTTCATCAATGGGGCAAGGGCTTCACAGTGAATGGAAGGGGGGGGGGGGTAAAAATGTGTTTTTGATAAAATGTGTTTGCTAGGTTGTTGTAATACTTGGATACTCCTATGCAGTAATATTTGTCTTGTTGCTTATTGTTGTTGGTGTTTATTCTTATTTTGTTTAACTTACTGCAGAACAGGAAACCTGCTGAAAATCAGAATTTAACTGAGGAGGCAAGTAAAATTAAGTAAGTAAGTTTCCCTGTATAAATAAATAATTAAAATAAACATAAATATGCTTTGACACCCTCTTGTTGACACTGGGGAGAAAATAGAGCAAGCATAAGGGAATAAGCATGGCTATACTGGAAGCACTTGTCTGTTTTGAATTATGACATTGTAATTTGCTTTGGGGTATTGACATATACACATGGTGACAAAAATTATTTATCCTCAAAAGTGGAGGTCCAGTTTGCATACACACAGGTGTGGGAGAGCAGAGTGAAGAAGTAGGCAGATGGTTAGGTTTGCATTCTATTTGGTAATGAAGAAGCCACTAGAGGGCAGCCCATTAACCTTAAAATAAAATAAAAGAATAATGCAGTCATTACAGTATTAATTTAAACAACTGAGTCTCATAAAAGACGAATCACTGGAGTTACTGAGAAGGGTAGGTGGGCCCAATGCATTGTGCCAGGTGTTGGGCATTGTGGCAATAGATTTTCGTTTCAGGAAGGCCTTTCTACACTCTTTGAAGGATCTGGGAGTCCCAGAGCATTAACAGAGTTGGACATGTGGATTATCTGATTGGTAGTCACATCAGTTGTGTGAAAATATTGCACCAACTATAGGGATATGGTGCTCCCCAATAATACCTTTGAGACTGGCAACTCTCATAAGCAGAACTCCATTCACAGCATCAGTTACAATTTCATCTGCACTGGTGTCAGGCTGGATGAGCTGGGACAGCCATGAACTGGTAGTGGCTTCAGCAAAACATTTTGCTTCTTTCTGTGAGCTAACAGGTAAAAGATTCATACATGGAAACAGTGCAGACTAAAGTGCAACCTGGACAACATTCTTGGATAAAAGACCTTCAAAACAGAGGACCTGTCACCCATTGTGTGCTAGGGTCAGTTGAGCCATTCCATCATTGATCATCTAACCTTTTTGGGTAACACAGCTGTTAATGTTGAAATATCTTTCTTAAAAGTTCCTGCTAAAACAAGTTATGTACTATAAGTAAAAGTACTATATTTCTATAGATAAAAATAAAAAAAAACTTGTTCTTTGTACTTTGTAAAGAGATGTACACATCTGTTGAGAGCTTGGGGCCTTAATATTTGACGGCTACATTTTACATATATTTACATTTTACATTTACATTTACATCATTTAGCAGACGCTCTTATCCAGAGCGACTTACAACAGTGCTTAGTAGTCTACGACTGTTCTTCAGTCTTTAAGGCTAGGATTAAATCTACTGTCATTAAACAAGTTACCGCTGACCAAGTTGTACACAAAACCATGCTAGAAGAAAATTGTAAGTTGTTAGTACAAAAATTTTTTTTTTTTTTTTTTTTTGAGAAAAAGGGTAGAAAAAAAAGTATGGGGACTTTAGTCCAAGTGCTGTTGAAAGAAGTGTGTCTTCAGACGACGTTTGAAGACAGTGAGGGTCTCCGCTGTTCGTACATTGGGTAGGGCCTCTTTCTACTCTCAAAACGGCCTCAGTTCTTTGTTCCATGGATTCCAGAAGATGTTGAGACATTCCTTTGAGACTGTAGTCCATGTTGACATGAGTACATAATTCAGTTTCTGTGGATTTTTCAGCTGTACAGTCATCCTGCTAATTTCCCATTCTACCACATCCCAAAGGTGTTCTATTGGATTCAGAAAGGGAAGGCCACTGAAGAACATTTGACTCATTATCATGTTAATGAAACCAGAATGAGAGAATTTTTTCTTGGTGATATAGTGCATTATAATGCTGAATGTAGCCATTAGAAAATTGATAAATTGTAGCCATGATTGATCGTTACTAACAGGTCAAAAGTATGCCAAGAAAATATCCTCCACACCATTACACCATCATCACCAGCCTGGGCTGTTACCACAAGGCAGACTGGGTACATGGCACCAAATTCTGACCCTACCATCTCTGTGCCTCTGCAGAAACCAAGATTCATCAGACTACATTTTTACAGTCTACATCTGTCCAGTTTTGTTAAGCCTGTGACAACTGCAGCCTCAGTTTTCTGTTCTTGGCTGACAGGAGTGGAACCGATGTAGTCTGCTGCTGTTGTAGCCCATTCACCTCAAGGTTTGAAATGTTGTGCATTCTGAAATGCTTTTCTGCTTACCACAGTTGTCCAGAGTGGTTCTCTGAGTTTCTGTCAGCTCAAACCAACCTGGCCATTCTCCTCTGACCTCTCTTACAGAACAGAGGCGTAGCTAGGGTTTTCAGCGCCCGGGGACAACTGAAGATTTCGTGCCTCCTCCTGTTTGCCAAAATGCAACGGGGAACATCAATTCGGCGCCCCCTGGATGCTGAGCCCAGGGACAGATGTCCCCCCTTTCCCCCCCCACCTAGCTACACCACTGTTACAGAAATACCTGAACCAGTCCACCTGGCACCAACAATTATTCCCTGATGGAAATCACTGAAATCACATTTTTCCCCATTCTGGTGTTGGATGTGAATGTTTTCTGAAGCTCCTGACTTGTATCTTCATGGTTTTACACTTTGTGTCGTTGCCACATAATTTGCTGATTTGATAATTGCATTGATAAGCAGGGGTACAGGTGTTCCTAATAATGCTCCCAGTTTTCTTGAACTTGAAAAAGAGTTTTTGTACTACAACAGCACAATAAAAGCAGGTACCTCAACAAGAAATTCATTAAAACTATGGTGCCTGTATGACAATAATGACATCAGACACTTTTTAAGAATGTACTCCATAAAGTGTATATTATAGTTTCTTGATATTTTAATAGGAGACAGTGCTTTCAAAGTAGCCATATCAAGGAAGGAAGCCAAAGTGTATAAAAGTGGGTGGTTTAGGGTTGTGGAAAGGCTGTGTTAAAGAAAGACAGCAGACAAAAATACCAAAACCAGATGAGAAAAAAAAACAATAAAGTGCTGTTTCGCTGAAGCTGAATATACACCAGCTATCTACCAGGAGGGGTAGCTTGCCCACTTGAACATGCCACACAACAAAAACTTCCTTCTTTCACCTCTTGTCTCTCTCTCTCTCTTTCTCTCCACTACATTTTCTGGCCTTTCTTTTTTATGCTTTCTGAGTGCTTATCCAAACTCACATCTTGACTCAAGGCTTAATGTACTACTAACAGTGACAGGACTTTAAATTATGTCCTGGAGGGTCACTGCTTGCCAAGCCCCAAAATCATTTTCAGAGTTGAGGTAGATCTATTTTTGCAGTAGGGACACCAGGTTATATAGTAGCACCTTCTAGTAGCACCTAGTGTCTATGGACCCCTGAGCTTGCTCTAAGGCAGTACTGTCCTTTTAAAGGGGCAACACATTCTCTGCTCTCCTGGCCTTGTACCATAAGCTGCCCTTTATTAGTTTGTAGGTACTGTATTTTATTTGTTATTCTCTCCTAGTGCACTAGCACCTACTGAATCACCCGATTCCTAAGTTCCTGTATGAATATTACAAAATCCTATCTATACAGTAGCCCTTCCTAGTCACCTCATACATTTACAGTGTCTACCACTCCTTGGTAGTGCTCTTTACTGATATGACAGTATTTGTTGTCACTGCCAACTAATGTTACCTTCATTCTCCCAGGGCCTTACTAAGTTCCACTCTTGCCTGTGATCCCCATATTTTCCAAGCCATGTGTGTAGGATATTATCCATCAATCCTTCCATTCTCTTTAGCAGCTTAATGTAATGCATGCTGGTGGGGACCAGAGTCTGTCTCTGGAGCATTTAACACAAAGTAGGAATCAATCCGGAATGGAATGCCATCTCTTTGAAATATACATTCTCTCTAACATTTAAACTCATCCAACATTGAGTTCCTAAAAATTCAGCACTAGTCAAACACGTCTTCTGGATATCATAGGAAAGCCAGAATATACAGTGAAAAATGACTAAATAATACACATTAGTATTAAAATGCCCTGTTTCGATTTAAAGTGACATGCAATTTTGACTTAATGTCTGAATGAAGTCAAAGTTTGTACGTGACTGCCAATGAAGAAAGACACTCGCACTGTACTCCACCATACTTTGCATGTACTGCAATTACTGACAGTCATTTTACTTGCTGTCAGACACACTTCATCACACCATCAAAGCCAGAGCTCCTGGGCAAGGTGCTGGAGGTTGGGGGGGTTGAGGTGCAACAAATGTCTGTTGATTCAATAAGAAACAATTTCCTCAAACATTTGCAAGTAAGAACCTGTTTAAAGAAACATAAGAAGATCAGGGCATGCTGGAAGTTAGATTCATCTCCTAGAGGAGGGGCTGCACTCTAAAATTGTCATTGATTACAAGATGGGTGGGTGTCCTGATCACCTGTAAAGGCTGCAATCAAGGTTAGGGGGATTAAAACAGGAAGGGTACAAATATATAAAGGCCTCTTTTTAATGGGAGTCCACTTCTAAGAAATTACCTAAACTAAATATCCAAGCATGTTCATCATAGTCCTTTTTGTTTGATTTGGAAAAATGAAAAGAAAATACTGTATTGATTATTTATTAGCGGTGTACTAGGGGAAAGGGCATATTTTCATGAAAATTGTTTCTTTATTATTATTTTAAAGAATAAGTTAGTATAGTTAAAGCATTTTAGGAAGGGGCAGTAATACAGTAGTTCAGGGGTTCCCAAACTTGGTCCTGGGGACCCACTGTAGCTGCAGGTTTTTGTTCCAACCAAATGTATAATCAGTGACAACAACTGACAGCTCTGATCAAATTTAATTAGCTGTTTCTTTCCCTCATCTCTTATTCTACATTTAGAAAAGCACTGCAGCTTGATTTTCACATTTATAAGACATTTAGAAATATTTCTATTTTTGCTATAGATTTATGCTTAAAGTTTGCTCCCTTCATTGTGTCTTAATAATGACAATTCAAAACTAGCAGAGCAAACACCCAGGCAACAACACTGAATCATGAAAAGCCGCAACTATTTTTGTGTCAGACCCACTAATTAATAAATAATGAATTAATTAAACAAGTAGAACACCTGGAAAAGTAGAATGAAAATCAAGATGAAAATGTGAAAAAGAATATACATATAACTGTTTAGTACTTTGTAATACTTTTTTTTTTTTTACCAAACTTAATTTTCTAATTTCTATACTTTTCCCAAAACACAGAATCTTGGAAATAACAGTTGACTTAATTAGCCCAGGAGTCCAATTAAAAACAGAAACTGGTTGGAACAAAAACCTACAGCCACAGTGGGTCCCCAGGACCGGGTTTGGAAACCCCTGCAGTAGTTCATTCAGTTAATTTGCCGTTTCTGGGTTTGAGTCCCAGTCATGGTAAATGTCTGTGTGGTGTTTGCATGTTATCCCTCGGTCTATGAGACTTTTTCTATGTATACCTTAGTTTTCCACCCACATACCAAACACATGAACAATACGCTAGATAAATTGGCAGCTCTAAATTGTCCCTGCCTGACTGCATGTAGTGCCTGTTTGATTTTCCTTTGAATGAAGTGGCTCCCCTTACAGGGTGGGCTTCTGCCTAATAAAGCAGGTTTGATAATTGATGGCTGCGGTGGGCTGGCGCCCTGCCCGGGATTTGTTTCCTGCCTTGCACCCTATGTTGGCTGGGATTGGCTCCAGCAGACCCCCGTGACCCTGTAGTTAGGATATAGCAGGTTGGATAATGGATGGATGGATGGATAATAGATGGATGCATGGATAACATTAAAAAAACCTTTTGGAGATCGTGGCAGTACCTGCAGTCATCCCATTTTCATTACACCCATGCTCAATGGATGCATTTTAACAAGCACAGAAACATTTAGGACAACTTTTAAATTGTTTATTGAATATTTAACATTGGGCAGCATGGTGGCTCAGTGGGTAGCGCTGCTGCCTCACAGTTAGGAGACCCGGAATCGCTTCCCGGGTCCTCCCTGCATGGAGTTTGCATGTTCTCCCTGTGTCTGCGTGGGTTTCCTCTGGGTACTCTGGTTTCCTCCCACAGTCCAAAGACATGCAGGTTAGGCGCATTGGTGATAAATTGTCCCTAGTGTGTGTTTGGTGTGTGTGTGTGTGCCCTGCGGTGGGTTGGCACCCTACCCGGGGTTTGTTTCTTGCCTTGCGCCCTGTGTTGGCTGGGATTGGCTCCAGCAGACCCCCGTGACCCTGTAGTTAGGATATAGCAGGTTGGATAATGGATGGATGGATATTTAACATTAAACACCCCATTAATAAAAATGTTTTTCTTTAAGGAAATTAAATTTTCTACGACAAAAAATAAAAAGTGAAGCTTTAAGTGCATGCTTCTTTGGAGACATTAGCACTCCCTCCTATGTATTTGGTTGGCATGGAGTTGAAATAAAATTATGCAAAACCTGCAGTTTACCTTATGTTCTGTTATTCATCAGAATATGACCTCTTTATTCACTTGCCCTGACTCTGTTTAAGGAAACCACCAAAATGCTGTTGCTCAAGGTAATATTCCTGAATCAATGTCAACCAATTTTACTTGCATCTGTGCGGGGTGAACACTGCTGATCAACTGTAGTATTATGTTGCAGTTTACATGTCCAATAAACAAATGAATGACTCAATCTCCCTTTAACTACATATTGACAGGAACTGATGTCATAATGGTACAGATTGGCTATTAATACAACTGTTCCTGAAATCTGACTTGTGTAATCCCATGGCCGTCTGAACACTGGCACACTACAGGTTGTAAAGACCTCCATCAAAATCAAATTCACAAAGTCTTTGAACACTTCTAGTCTCTAGAAGCTGCAGCAGGTTCAAAATGTAACCGCCATAGTTTTGATTCAAACCAAAGATCTCTTAGGTCATATACATTTGCTTCCAGCCTTGTAACAAATTACCTTCAAATTCTTCTACTGAGTTCTGAAGGTTTTTGTTTTAATGTCCCTGGATAATGATCAACACTCACTGAAGCCCCAGAAGGCATTCTCACGGTTCCAAATCCCCATCGCCCAACTCTTTGAAGACCCTAGTGACATGACTAAATACAGTAGGACTCATACTTTCCAGAGCCATCTTCCTTACCTGTTGGTGACTCATTTGTCTTGACTTTCAGATCCAGCCTGAACATCCACCTTTCTCTGTGGCTTTTGATCCGCAGTTTCCTCACTTAAAGGTGTCAATATCTCCGTTTTGTATTCTAGTTTGGATTGCTATGTGCCTTAAAAGTATTAGAGTATCCCTCACTAATATATTGTGTCTGTTAATTTTGCCGTGCCCCTTGTTTCTAGTTTTATTCTGTAACTACTGTAGCCATGTTTTGGTTTGTAAATCTTTTTATGAAAATTTGACAGGTATACCTTCAGGCTTTTTGTGCTATCTTTCTTTGCTGCATATTTACCTGTATTTTATGTTTTAATTATTACTGTAGAAATGAACTTTCATATTTAATACTGTATTCTAATTTTATTTAACACCAGTACATATTTAATAAATAGTTTTACAACATTATACCTACAGTAATTATTATCTCCATTAATTACTGTATATACCATACTGTGTATACATAAATTACATTCATTAACTGGAAAGAGGCAGTGTATTGTTTTACACAAACTTGTTGTAGAGAGGTAAATACAGAAAAGAGCAGATGTACTGCAAGTTCATATAAAAAGGAATACCTATTTAATTTTTTTTTTCATTCTTATGAGTTTGCCACAGAATGCAACTTTTTTCCCCACAAGTTCTCCTACTAATGTTAAATATATAAGCTGCCTAAAGTGCTTGTTACATCTTCTATCAGTGTCACAAAATAAGAACAGTTTTAAACTATTATGAGATACAGTAATAACAAAAATTAATTTGATTAGATAAAATAACATAATCTTTATTAATCCCAAGTGGAAATTCTCATTCATATAGCAGCAAAAAAATAAAAACAAGGATACAGACTCACAGGACAAATAATACAGCCAGTCATTCAACTGATATGTAAATAAAAATGAACAAACAAACAAATAAACAATAAACATTCAACAAATAAATGTTAATGTATGTGTATAATTCTTCTCAGTGGCAAATGTAATAAGTAGCCACAGAGGTAATAGCATCCTGACATTTCCCCCAATTACACGGTGTGCTGTTGCTTCTTTCTGCAAAGATGAATACTGTAACAGCTTTTGATTAGTAGTGTTGAGGATCTGAGATTTTGATATTTTTGTAATAGTTTTTTTAACATATTAGAGAACTAACATTATTTGTGTCAATGTTTGTCCTTTACACCATGATTAAGCAGCTTCTTGCCAAGGTTAGTGGCTGGGATCAGTTGAAGTTGCCACCACTATAAAGTGGAATAAGCAGGTTTGATAACAGAAGCATAGAAAAGTAACATAACATAACATAACATAACATAACATAACATAACATAACATTTTCTAAGCTTGCTTAATCCTGAGCAGCGTCACAGAAGTCCATCCCAGTAAGAATAGGACACAAGGCAGAAGCAATCCCCTGGACAAGGTGCCAGTCCATCACTAAGTGAACACACACACACACCATGGCCACCTAACTGGCATGTCTTTGAACTGTGGGAACACCTGGAGGAGGTCCACTCAGACACAGGGAGAACATGCAGGGAGGACCTGGAACATGAACGCTGTTCTCCTTGCTCTGAGAAAGCAGCACTACCACTGTGCCACTCCATAACATAACATAATGAAATTGTTACTAGTATGTAACATCCAGTTCTATTCAGTTCAAGGTCACATCCCAGCTACTTGGAGGTCAAAGCAAAAACCAACAAAATCCATTATAGGGCTGACTCTCGTACCAAGGGCCAATTTAGGATTCCTAATTATACTAATAAATATCTGAAATATGTTTTTGGTTCGTAACCATTTTTTCAAGTCTTTTTTTAGCATTTGGCATCAAACGTAAGCCAAGATTGTTTTTTCTTAAAAACTTATAAATTATTTAACAAATAAAAAAATCTCTCTATTCCGCCCAATCCACTTTTTTCATTGAATAATCAATTAGCTCCAGTTTTTAATCCCCTTTGAATAATCCACAATAATTTCTTTAAAAACTCTCTGTTCTACTTTGGCCAGTCTATTCCTGGCCCCTCTTCCTTCCAGACATGCCATGCAGGATACGTTTCAAATCTTGTTCCCAAACTGTTGGACCCACAGTGATTTATAGTGCTCAGAAAGCTGGTGGTGTTCAGATGCCTTTTGAAAACACAAAACTTTTACAAAATAAATTGGGTCCTCCTAAGTATCTTCTCTCCTTCTGCAGATGTGTAAATGGACCAACCTATATAGTCAGCCATGAAGGGTTTTTCACTTTGTTTGAGTTCTAGTTTTCCACCAGTTCATATGACTACAAACCTAACCACTACACGTTTTCTGTTACAGTTTGATTGTTGGTCAATTTTTACAATGCAGACCCCCATATAGTATATTTCATTGTTTACTGTATGACACACTGGATTAAGTTTAATCTGGATATAGCGGGTTGGATAATGGATGGATGTTTAATAAGCAGATATATAAGTAATTTTAGAGTTGAGTTCTACATTGCTTACTTATACACATATCTATAGTGAATCTTTACAAGAAAGAGATTTAGTGTCTATTTGGCAAGTTAATATTGATAAAAAAGAGGCTTTATACTGCAACGTCATGTGTAGGATTTTTTCTGTTTCTGTTACAATATCAATTATGTGCAAGTTGTTTTTAGTATTGTCACTGGAAAGTGTGTAGTTGGCGTGTATTTTAAGATACATCATTTAAACGCAGTATATTAAGCAAATGTTTTAACATGAACATTACAAGTACTATTTTAAAATTGGTGATCTGCAGGGCTGTCTTAACAGCTCCATAGGCCCCCAGGCAAAGTAGTGCCCCGGGCCTCTGTTTTGATGGCAAAACAGAAACATACATAGGCATCAGAAACATCATTGGCCCCTGTGCTCCTGGGGCCCCCAGCCAGTGTCCATTGTGCCCATATGTTAATCCGTATATTATTTAGTTTTTGCAAAACTAACAGTACAAATTGAAATTATTTGAAATGGCAAAGTTAATACTTGAAAAAAAAAACGGTTTAAGTACCTGTGCCATTGATCTTTGTGTTTGCACCCAAGTCTCTACGCATTAGACCCGGCGAGTAGTTGTTTTAAATGAAATATCATCACCCGACCCTCGCGTCCCCGATCCTGTCGCTTTAGAGCCTCGTTCAGTTTCGGACTCTACCTGTGTCACTCGCTGAAGTCGCTTCAGCTTCTTGAGCTGCTCTCATCCCTCCGTGGCAGTCGGTGACCCGTGTGTATCACATGAAATCAGCAGTATGAGAAACAGTGTTGGAGTTGTTCTATACGCTGTTTTAAAGCCAAACGGGCCTTTTTTCTTGTAAGATAATCGGGACGGTTCTGCTTTCTGACTGACTTGCTCTCGCCAAGTGCCTGTTACATGCGGCCGGGTATTGTTTAAAACGGTTACACCCACTGCTGATGAAGTGATTTTAAATTACTGGACGGGAAAGTGCTTCCTGGTACGGCAGAGGCAGCAAGGAGGCTGTGCGTCGCGTAAATGCGGCTCTGCCAGGGAGAAGGGTCCGGACAGGTGGGCAACTGCAACGTCTAATGAAAGGTAAGGCTCTGGGATCATTTGGGTAGAAACTGGGCAAAGCGGGCATAGGGTCTGGACCATCTCCCGTCAGACCTACCACTTAAAGAAAAGCAAAAAAAAAAAAAAAAACGTTTGACGTATGGCAGGATCCGACAGTTCGACAGGTTTGATAACGCCAGTTCACTTTCTAATTGTTAACCCAGTATCATTTTTCAGCTCTGCAAGAGCGCTGAACCTGATACACATCTGGCAAGGTAAAAAAAAGGTGCACTGGCGCCCTTTGTGAACAAAAAGAGCTCCCGGGATGGTGTGCTGAGTAAAGCCAGACAGGTCCCAGCGCATACCTTGACGCCAGTGACTGTTCGAGGGTTCCTCCGAGTTGTTAGCGCCTACCTCAGCCGCAAAGCTTAGTCTGGGTCAGGTTTTCAAAACGATTGGTAACTTCAGACAGAAAGTACTTCTAAAAAGAGTTTTCGTGAACAACTTTCTCCTTAGAGGGCAACAAGTGTATAATCTTTGTAACAAGTGCCACAATTTAAAAAAAAATTCATTTCCATTCATTTGTCATTCCAGGGACACATTCACAACAAAATCACAAGTGCTATATTAGCACTTTAAAGCATATAAAATGGAAGCAATGCTCGCCTACCTCTTAAGATGAAATGTTTGAGGATTCAGTTAGCACTGTGAGATCTAATTTTGATCTCGCTGTCTAACATGGTAGGTCACACAGCTGCCTCAGATACTTAGCATCAAAGATTTGAACCCTGTGTCTGGATGTGGTCAGTGTGAATCTTGCATGTTCTTTCCAATTCTATGTTGTATTTCTTCCCATATTTGAAAGGTGAGGAGATTCTGTGGATTGGCGATTCGAAATTGTGCACGAGTGTGCAGTAGTGGGCCTAGTGTCACCTTGTCCAAGCCTGGTTTCTCTCTAGTGCTGCTAGAATGGGCTCCAGCTCCATTTGATCCAGAATTGGATTAGGCAGGATTGAGAAAGTTATGTCATGTTTATTACTGACTTTAGTATTGCCCTATAAGAACAGTTATTTGGTGTTTTTGAGTAAAATTAATTAACGAATGAGAATTCCCACTGGGCTGCAGGGTGCTGCAGTGGTTATCTGTCATGCCTCAGAACTCCAGTAAATCAGGTTTGAAATTTTGGCCTGGGCACTGTGTAGAATTTGTACATTCTTCTTGCGTTTGTCTGGGGTTTTTCTCGTTGTCTTGTGGTTTACCTCTCACAAAGCAAGATACACAGGTAAAGGACTACATATTGGTCCTATATGAGTGAATGTGGTGCCCTGAGTGGGACTGGCATTACGTCCAGAACTGGTTCCTGTCTTACATCTAAAGCTTCTGGGAAACTCACCTGCTCCTCCTGCCTCTGAATCAGATTAACTAGGTTAGGAAATTAATGAATGGATTGATGTAGGAATGAATTGCTGGGCTCATTGTGTTAAGGTTCCTGAACCAGGCTAATAATAATAATAATAATAACATTTATTTATATAGCACATTTTCATACAAAAAAGTAGCTCAAAGTGCTTTACATAATGAAGAACAGTAAATAAAAAAAATATAACAACATAAGAAATTAAAATGAGACAATATTAGTTAACATAAAAAAAAAGAGTAAGGTCCGAACAAAAAAAAAAAAAAACTCCAGACAGCTGGAGAAAAAAAATAAAACTTGCTTGTCTACCATTAATAAGATGAACCGCAAGGACTTTCACCATCATGGCTCTATTAACTACTAGGATGGGCCCAGAATTTGTTTATTGGTTTTCTGCAGAGCTATAACCTCTTCATCCAAGCCCAGAAGGATACCGTACCACAACACATTCAGGTTAAGGGTGATGTTTTTGGCATTTTGCAATGCAAGTGAAGTGAAATTTGAGCATTTTTATGAAATGTGTTTTAACGAAAAGCCTTGGTGGTTACTGGTATAGATTGCTGAACAGCATTGAAGTGCAGTGCAGTGCACTGCTGAAGAGCAGACTGGGATACAGTCGAAGATCCTGTTTTGTTCCCAAGCTGTAATACTCTAAGCCAGTTTGGCATGAAATATATTTGAATTTCAGCAGTGAAGCTAAATTTACACCCCTGCCAAGCCACTTCTTACAGATGTCACTTTGTGTGCAGTAAATTTAGTATTATTGTTTAAATTTAATCTCACACTGAAATTGAATGTAGGTGACACCTCTGAGATTTTCTAGCCACAGTGAGTGGCAGAATTTAGTCTTAGCCCATAATTTTGTTTTAGTAAGAACACACCAAAAATCACATTTTTATGATCTAAACTGCTGAATGCATTTCATCTCCATTTAAACTCCACTCAATACACCGGTAGCTGTGTCTGGTTCCATACATTTCACCAAAGAACTTGGTCCTTTACCTTTGTCGCCAGTAGGCAGAGAAAAGCTCCATGTTTCCGGTTTGTCTGTTCAAGAGCAGCATCAGGGCTGACTTGATGAAGCCCAAGCACGTATTAGTGACCTGTTTCCAATTTTAAACCAGAGATAGGAGAGGAACCTACCCTGAAGAAGAAACGGACGTCTAAAAATGCTTTTTACTGCTCTGGCTTACTTCTTATGTGTGTTGACAGTTAAAAGATGGGGAGGGGGCCAGATAAAACTGGGACAGTAAGCTTTCTATTGCATGATGTTGGATATAATCAGATTTTATGATGAACCTCATCTGAGCAGACAAGTCAGCCAATGTAAAATTCATACAAGTCATAGCCTCTAGGACTTAAAGTGATAATTTGTAAGGTTTTAAGATCTTCAGGCATGGGCTGAACACAGCTGGAGCTAAAAGTTATCACTTTTCAATGAGCCTGAGATTCTGAGGATTGTTTTTCTACAATGTCATGCTTCACTAGGCAGCTGTGCGGCCATAAAGGCTCATTATCCACTTGGCACCCTCTCCTCTTTGCTTTTGTTGTCCACTCTTAATTGCCGTGTACCAGCCACAGAGTGATATGGTAGGAAGAAAGAGAGCAAATGCAGCCAAAGAGATGCACTGCATTTCTTATTTAATGGACACAAGCTATGATGCACTGATGACCTGGAAAGTGCTTCCTTTTTTTATAGGATAATTTGTAATTCAAATCTCCTGGAGGTGCTTCACACATTAAAAAAGAGCACCACACTTAACAAACATACATGGATACATTCTCAGACTTGCTTAATCCTATGTATGGATGTGGTTGGGGGGTGGGGGCTATCCAGGGCACGTTAAAACCTGGACAATACTGTGTACTCGGCTGTTTGAGGTTCTTGTGTCTGGAAATAGCAAATTCTGTGGTACCGTTCCGGGAAGTCAGGGCAAGGAACAGAAAAGTGAAATTGTTGTGATTGATTGAAGGAGAAGTGATTGTTCAAGTTCAAGGCTCAAGTTAATAGTGGTGACTCTACCACCTTTAAGTTTTGTATGCTTTTCTTGCTGGGTTCTGTTGCTTTCTATTATGGTTCCCTTGGCAGTACTGTATATTCATGGAGCCAGCAACATAATGAAATCTGAAAGACGCCTATATATGTTCTCTGACCTGTTTAGTCCAAGTCAGGGTCATAGGGTCTAGTCTATCCTGGCAAGACATGGAAGAAGATGGGAAACAACCCTGGACATGGCATACATATCCACACTCATGCCAATTTAAAGTCACCATGTAACATGTATGTCCTTGGGAATGTGGGAAGTAAACTAGAGTACCTGGAGGAATACTCACACAAACATAGAAAGAACAACAACAGCCAGGTATGGGATTTGAATCCAAGACACAGAACCTGCAAGTAGTAGCACTTACCAATATTCTATCCGTCTGGATGTGAAAGTAACCTTTTGCTTATATTTGTTTCATAATGAACACTATCTAAATATATAAAGCGGACTTTATGTAGAAGAACAGTGTGGTTATACATTCTGAGCTGGGTTCATATCCAGTCAGTTCATTGTCTATGAAGTTTTTACTGGGCCTTTGGTTTTCTTTTAAGATTCTCTGATTTCCTTTCACAACCCAAAGACATGAATGTTGCTGATCAATAAATGTGGTCACACCTTGGTCATCAATAAATGTGTGTGAGAATGAGTGTACCCTGTGCTGGAATGCCATGTTTGTCTTATGCCTAATGTTGCTGGAAGAGACTTGGAGCTAGAGGAGCTACCAGGTTTTAAAAATTGATGGTTGGGTGAACTGTTTACAGTGGCTCATTTTATATGGTGGACATGTTGGTTGAGGTTCAGTCAGGTCCTCTCTCAGACTCCGCACTGCTCTGCACTGTTTGGTCACAAGGCTACACTAACTGCCTAGAAGTTTAGGATGATGATGCTTGGAAGAATCTGGGGATTGGAAATATCTGATGGATCTGGAGCCCATATGTATAAAGTGCCTGAAAATAAATATTTGGTCATAAAAGCCTGTAAGTCTGTTTGGTGCTTCTTCAATGACTAGAGTTTTCATAAAGTCTCTTAAGAAATGGTATTTTGGAGGTCCTTTAGGATGAGCAGAAGTTCCTATGATATGGCTTTTTGGGTGAAGCTGAATGCTTATTAAAGATTCACTAAGATGCAGTAAGGTGAAGTTTGAAAGAGAAACAGCAGCAGCAATATCCTTCCATCGATCCATACTCTATTTGTACCTGCATGTGTCAGCTCCCAATAATCTTGTATAGCAGATCTAAACCTTTCATTGTAAAATTGCAGCTTATGGTGTATTTTTGATTAGCTTCAATGCAACTATATTGTTTGTTTCTTAGAGGTATCGCAAACCCACCAGTAATCCAGTAATGCAACAATCATATTTAAGACTATGCAAATCAGCCAAATGCAATAAGGCAATTAAAAACAGTTGAGAATTCTATGATAATTAATAGCAATTCCATTGACCTGAAAGGTGTATAATGTTGGACATTTTCTCATTCATTTAAACTGTTGGTTATGGATGGTTAGAAACAATCTTGACAACACTGGGCACAAGACAGGAATCAGTCCAGGACAAGAAGCCAGTTTACTGCAGGGCATGGTCAGTTTTCATTCATTCATTCATTCATTCATTCATTCATTCATTCATTCATTCATTCATAGTTTGGAGTCACCAGTCAGCCTAACCTGCACACCATTGATATGTGGGTTGAAACTGGTGAATTTGGAGAAAACCAGCATGAAGTCTCTTTAGCAGGGGAGTTCTGATCGTGTTTTTTAGGGCCAGTACCAATCACCGATTTCATGTTACGGAATTGGCCAATTCTGAAAGCAATTTTCTCTTTATTATTCCTTTAAAAACTTTTTACACATGAAAAGATCAATGGGACTCATATGCCAGCAATAGAATATTGCATTGTCAGTGTCTTCTTGTGAAATCCCGTGGGGCAACAAGCACAGGTGGATCCATGTCCTCTGCACTGGGGTAATTCTTAAGAGTTAGCTGACACCTCCCCAAGTTCACAACTATAGTAAAACTGCTAGGAAGTCTTCGGGTTGGTTTTTGTCCTGAAGACCACATGCTGCAAGTATGGCATAAAAGAAAATGAAATGCTTCGCAGAATTACAAGCTGTCATATTGTTTAATTTCTTTTGTAATGTACTTATCTGAAACAAAGCCTAATTAAAAAAAGTAGTTTTCACCATTTGTCTAACAAAAAATACTGTATATGTATTTTTGCACATTGATTCAATTAATTGATGTTGGCAGTTCAACATTGGTTAAATGTAAATATAAATGCAGTTATGCTTTTTTTTAAATCATTAATTGCACTTTTTTATGTTAAAATACATATTTACTATTTCCATACAGTTTTGTTTTGTTTGTTCCAGTGCACCAGCTACATATTCCCAATTCCTGAGGTGGTGTTATAAGTATGGATTAAGAATTTCTTACTGAAACTTTTACTGTGTGACACACACAAACAAATAATAAACTTTGTAGAAAACCTTAAAAAACAGACATCCATCTATCAAAAGTTCATAAGATGTTTTTCAAGAAGATACAGGACTAACATCTTAACAAGTTTATGGCTAAAAGAGGCAAATGTTAATTTTAAAGTAACCAAGCTATTGTTTACTGAGCTGCAATTTAAAATTTTTATCTGTTGTTTTTCTAATTGAAAATGTGAGCTTCTGTTCTTAACACACGCTCGCTCACCATCCAAACTCAGACACTTTAGTTGAAGGACAAAATTAAAAGGTCTGAATTCATTAAAGTCACTTTTACTGCTGTTTGTCTAATTACACAGGACAATTCCTCCAGTTCCTTTTTCTCAGTTTATTACTCGGATTTGTTGAATGTAATTCTAATATTCCAGTCTTCTTTGTCTCACTGGTCTGGCTTGCTGTTGTCTGCTTACTGTGTTTAAATTACATAACGTTCTCAGTTAAAAAAAAAAAAGACACATGCTCTTGCTCAACTACCTTAATACTTTGCGTGATGGAGCCTTACAACTAAATTATCTACTTAGAAAAGCAGACACTAAAAAAATCATTCTTTGTGATCGGCCAATTTACCGATCACTGATTGAGTTTTTTAGTAATTTATATTGGCGGCCGGGCCGATCAGAGCATCGCTACTTCAAGAGTGACCAGGCTGCCACTCAAATCCTAGACTCTGAAGTTGTGACAGAGCGGTGTTAACCCCCACAACATCTTCTTTAGCAATACCTTCTTTATCTTTATTCATTCCTTCTTTTTCAATCCAGTTTAATTCAGTTCAGGAAGCATTGGACACCATTCCATTGCTGGACATGCTTGTGAACGCACCAACGGTTAAAGTTACCATGCAGTTTTACTCATGTCTTTGTGTGGAAGAAGGAAAGCCAGAGTATCAAGTTTAAAGTACATATAATCTTGGGAAGAACATGCAAACTCCATACAGTCAGTGGCTAGGCCGGCCAGTATTCAAAGGCAGGGCTCAAGAGCTGTGAGGCAGCAGCCCTTATCACTGAATTACTCTTATTATATTCTTTTCTTTTGTATCTTCATTGTGGTATTTCTAATATAAATCAGACAGTTTGTTTTACCCCTCATTTAGTATTGTGAATTATTGAAAACTAAATTTCCTGCTGAAAGTTGTTTTGAGTAGGTTTCTTTATTCTATCTGTGTAGTTTTTTGGAAGGGTCTTTTTATTCTTAATCCAGGAATTTTGTTATCTTGTAATGTTTTTCCTTGACCATATAGCCCAGAGGAAATCTGTAGATCCTCATCTTTATCTGACTTCTATTTGTGCCATGTAGCTGCAGCAATGCCACACCAAAGTAAACATCAGGAGCTATGGAAAAAAAAAAAGCTGACAGCACAATAAAGCTAAGGGCTGCTCTTTGAATTATGTAAAGAAAGAGAAAGACGTACATGCTGTTTTGTTTATAAAAGAGCCAAGTCAGAAAGAGTAGGACTGAAACAGTCCAGTGTGGGCAGACATTTTCCTCTGCTCTGGAGGTTGATGTAGACCTGCTATTGGGTTCAGTTCTCTGTAGCCCTGTACATTTTAGCTCTGTGTGTGATTGTGACATTTCTTTGTACATTTGACCCTCCTCCTTTCATCGCCCACATGAGGAGCCTAGGAGTGAGTGTGCCATTTGTATATGTGTTAGCATACAGCCTTTACCTTGGAAGTGGTGGCATGTGTTGGCTTGCCCAGACCTACGTTTAACATTACAAAGAACAGATAAGCCACATTTCTGTCTCATTTTGAGGAGCGGAAGTGGCCTCAGGATGTAACGTAAGGGGGGCTTATCCACATACAGTTACTTCAAGGGAGCTGGAATGTTAGTCTCATACAGGTTAGATGGAAGAAAGGACAGACTAAAATAAAAGATGCACTAAACAACAAAGGGGGGGGGGGGGGGGGGGGAAAGGTTAAAGAAACCCACAAGGGATGAGTGGAAAGTCAGTCCTTACTGCGTTTTTAACGTGAAATTGAAATCTTGTAATTGTTTAGTAGTTGAAAACAATAATTGCACTGTTTGCAGGAAAAGAATAACCTCTGGGAGTCCCTGACAAGCAGATCTCTTGTTCTTTAAGCTTTACATGCTGATCTGACCCCACAACAACTGCCAGGCATACACTTCACTGGTAGATAGCCAAAGTTGCTGTCTAAAAGAAGAAGATGAATACTGCATATGTAACTAGTAAGTATTAATAAGCAAGAAAAAATTAAAAGGGGAGGTGGAATGGGAATATATTTACCAAAGAAAGGCGAATAAAGACACATATAAATGGTGTACAAATCCATGGGATCATGAGAAACACTTTTTAAAAAAGTGCATTCTGCCTTAGACACTTTGAAAAGGAAATTCTACATGAAGAAATGGTTTCTTGTTGAATTAGGCTCTTCATATATGACAGTTTGAGGGTGACTATCCACACAAAAACAAGCAGAGGAGAAGACATAAAAAATATGAAGGTTGTGTGCCCAAGTAAATCAGGAATCTTGTAAATGTTTAACACATAAGGTGTGATGTGGACTTGTGGTATTGATATTATGAGTCATATCTAACTATCCATCCAGTTTACCAAGCTGTTAAATCCAAATGTAGGGTTCCAGGTGGCTACCCTGGCAGTACTTGGCAGCTCTGTACCATTTCAGGGCACACTAACTTACATAAATACATGAACTGCCAGTCAACCAGTCATTTTAATTCATTTTTGGGACATCTTTGGGAAACCCACTCGGAAATGGGAAGAATGTGAAAATGAGGATTATGAATAATAAATGTTTTAATTTGTTATGAATTTATACAGATTGCGGGTTTGTTTCGGGTGTGAATGTTGTTCCCTATAGCCTGTTCGTACTCCACACCTCTGTTTTAATTTTTATTGTCTGAACTCCTGTTTACCTTCATATCCCAAAAAAGTATTTTTTTAAGTTGATCCCTTTCTCAAAATTTGTCCTTTCACATGTGTGTGAGCGAGCCTTGTGATGTGCTGGGTGCCCCATCTGTGTCTGGTTCCTGCGTTGCATGTAGTGCTGCTGGGATAGGCTCTAGCCTACTCGTGACCCTGAAGTAACATTAAGTGACTTTGACAATGTTGTCTTTATAGCTATACTGTAGGTATGCGTGTGCATTCACCTTAATAAAAAGATGAGTTTCTCTGTATCCGTGTGTTAATCCAGTTGTTATGTCTCTGTCATTCCAACAAATGGTGTGTCACAAACATTTGTTGTAATAAAAGGCATTGCATTTGTCATTCCAACAGATGGAGCAACACCAACATTTGTAGTACAGTGATCCCTCGCTATATCGCGCTTCGCCTTTCGCGGCTTCACTCCATCGCGGATTTTATATGTAAGCATATTTAAATATATATCGCGGATTTTTCGCTGCTTCGCGGGTTTCTGCGGACAATGGGTCTTTTAATTTCTGGTACATGCTTCCTCAGTTGGTTTGCCCAGTTGATTTCATACAAGGGACGCTATTGGCAGATGGCTGAGAAGCTACCCAACTTACTTTCTCTTTCTCTCTCTCTCTTGCGCTGACGTAGGGGGGTGTGAGCAGGGGGGTTGTTCGCACACCTAGACGATAGGGACGTTGCTACCTTCTGTGTGCAGCTGCTTCTTGAAGGACATGCTGCACGGTGCTTCGCATACTTAAAAGCTCAAAGGGCACGTATTGATTTTTGACTTTGTTTTTCTCTCTCTCTCTCTCTCCCTGCTCCTGACGGAGGGGGTGTGAGCTGCCGCCTTCAACAGCTTTGTACCGGCGGTGCTTCGCATACTTAAAAGCCAAACAGCCCTATTGATTTTTTTTTTGACTGCTTGCTTTGTTCTCTCTCTCTCTCCTGACGCGCACTCCTTTGAAAAGGAAGATATGTTTGCATTCTTTTAATTGTGAGACAGAACTGTCATCTCTGTCTTGTCATAGAGCACAGTTTAAACTTTTGAAAAAGAGACAAATGTTTGTTTGCAGTGTTTGAATAACGTTCCTGTCTCTCTACAACCTCCTGTGTTTCTGCGCAAATCTGTGACCCAAGCATGACAATATAAAAATAACCATATAAACATATGGTTTCTACTTCGTGGATTTTCTTATTTCGCGGGTGGCTCTGGAACGCAACCCCCGCGATGGAGGAGGGATTACTGTATTGCATGATATTGCCACAAGTGTTGGTGATGTGCCATCTGTTGGAATGACAAATGCAATGCATTTTATTAGTACATGCAATACAAAATACATTTCAACAGATGGTCACTACAAATATTAACGCTGAAGTCAAAGTTGATTACTTAAGTTTCAACTCATCTAGATGGGTAGTACAGATAGTATTTGCATATTCATATAGCATAAGGATTTACATTTTACTGAGAGTTATCGTGTATTTTATTTTGATCAAATTTGGAAATGCTTGTCAGTGGGAAATGAAAATATTTAATAACAATTTAAATGAGAAATAATTTTATATTGGTTCTTTTTTCTGGTGAGGGTCGGGATAGTAACAAATTGAATTGACCAGAGCAGAGTACCCTTACCACTCAAATAGTCTCCAGTGCTTTTATGGGAATTTCAAAATGCTCCCATGCCAGCTGGGAGTAACTTTATACTGTAGCTCATCTACATTTCCTTTTGCTGCACTTGAATTTCTCATCTTATCCTTCTCTGCAGCCTTACCAATATTGGTATTTGTAACCACCATGGTGACCTCTGATGCAGAAATGAAATACGCCTCCTGTGGATTCAGGAGTTCCTCAGAATGGCTCCTCATGTCACTATGTCTGTGATGTTGTGGAGGAGAATGTGCTTCTCAATGACTCACACTACCATTGGGTAATGGGTCTAAGGTGAGAGGGGTAGACAAAGAACAATTTCTCATTAGAAACGTATGATAGTAGTAAATGCAACTGAACTTCATCCAGAATAGTGATAATAGAATGCAAGTGAACATCATCCAGAACAGTGATAATGGCACCCACTGCAGAATTCAAATCTTATGGGGAGTGACTTCTAGGCAGAAGAACTTAGTCTTAATTAGTCACATTGACCCACCATGTTGGCTGACCACCCACTAAATGAAGGGGAGGGAGTCTGGGCTGTGACAGGTAGGTGTAAGGTACATGTGAAAGTACCAGAGCTTTGTAATCAGCGCCATCTGATGACTTTGAATTGTGGTCTGTGATAAGTGCTCTTACCCCAAGGCCTGTACGTCCATAATATACTCTTGCCCCATCTGACTTTTCAGTGGAAAAAGTTGGTTCACAAAATATATGCATGTACTGTTTATTAACCCCCACCTACAAAAGTTATGCTAATGTTGGATTGTAAGAGGGTTGAAAACCATAGAACAGGAAAGAAAAATAAAATGCGAGGAAGAACTGACTCGATACGGATGAACGGAAGAATGACTCACTGGAAGGGAGATTCTAAAAAAGTAAGAAGACCAAGACTGTCATTCTAACTTTCCTCAGGATGAGAACTAACCTGCTTTATATAAAGAGGCTTGGCTGCTGTGTCAGTGCTGGTACTTTGTTTGCTTTCGCACTTGTGCAATGGCGAAACTTGGCCTACTAACCAATGACAGATCAGGCCAACAAATGACTTATACAGAAATCCTCTTAATAGCAGTGAAAGTTACACAGCAGCAACAAGCTGCTGCAGGTTTCCCCATCAATCCAACCGACACTGCGTGTGCAGTGAAGAATGTGACAAAAAGATGAGCTGGGCGTTAGTCAACGGGACAGTGTCTGGTTGTGATGAAATAAGCAGATGACTTGTAAGCCCCTTTCTCAGTATTGGCTTCTTAGACACTCATCATGATTGTTTCAGGATTTCCTGTCTTATATGAATGAATACGTGCTGGCTATATTTGCTAACTTCCATTAGTGTGAAAAAATTGAGCTAATCTCATTTTTTCTGGTTTATTGTCTAGATAGTGATTCACTAATTACAGGTCATGAGGTAGGATAGATTTGTTGAATTCTGGGGTGGAAACTGCTGAAGAGATTGGCAGTCTCCTGTCTGTCTAAGTGTGACTTTCACACATAACAAAAGTCAGTTTACTAGTATAAAGAAGAATACATGTTTATCATTTTCCTCTTCTGCCTAGTGTCTCATTGGTATGAATTGAGGTACAAGAATAAAAGAGGTTGTTTTTGTTTTGTGTCTCTGGGAAATCTGATTTTTTTTCATATTCCCAAAGATTTACATGTTAGGTTAATTGGTGATTCCAAGTTTACCTTGTGTAAGTATGAGTATGTGAACATGGAAGGACTCCGCAGCAGACTGGCTACCCATTTAGAACTGCTTTCTGCCTCATACCCACTGCTGCCATGATAGACTCTAGCCCTTACATTCTTTGACTGCTTGAAGCTGGTTTGAGATTATTACGTTATTCCTGTACTCCCTTTTGAAAACCATTGGGATTGAATTGGACATTATGCTTGTTGGCTATACAGTTGAAGGGTCTGGTCTGGATATTTCCTGTTGTTTTCTTGCCTTTAGTAAGCAGCACTACCTGTTGTATCCAGAACACCACTCCACTACTAAGAGTGACACAAAAATCCCAGCAAGGTTTGATGGGTTATTTTATATATATATAGTCATTGCATTCGTAGTCTGTGTCTCAATCTGATTGTATGGGTGGTTACCATGGCGCAACGTTAGAGGCTTCGCCTCTGGCGCTGACATCCGAGGTTCAATTCCTCGAGAGGGGGGTGCAGTGAGTGTGTACGCCTGATGAGCCCAGAATTAGGGCGAAACACGTGTCGCGTACTCTTTGCATTATTTGACAGTAAACTATTTCAACCATTCTATGATCTGCTTCTCGCAACTGAAATGAGGGCACCGTGGCGGATGTTAGCTGACTTGCTGACCAACCACAAGCGTTACCTGGTAGGTAACCACCCATACAATCAGATTGTGATACAGACTACGAATGCAATGAATGTAATTACCCCGATCTACATGCTGTCAAATGAATGAACCACATGCTGTGGCGTAACGTTAGAGGCTTCGCCGCTGACGTCTGAGGTTCAATTCCCCGAGAGGGGGGTGCAGTGAGTGTGTACGCCTGATGAGCCCAGAATTAGGGCGAAACACGTGTTGCGTACTCTGAATTATTTGACAGTAAACTATTTCAACCATATATATATATATATATATATAGAAGAGAAGGTCTGTGCTACGGTTTGCATATTTGCAGCTGGAGATCCACAAAGGGAGAAAAGGAATCATGTATCATATTTTTTATTCCTGAGCTCTCAACCCCTGCCAAGGGTCTTCATCAGAGGATAATGCTTAGACTTACAAGAATCAAAGGCAATATATAGCAAAAAATTACGTGGGGTGGGGGTGGGGAAGGTGGCTAAGTCAGTGTTATCAGGAGGGGGCGGTATTGGGTGTAAAGTCTTGTTTATTATGAATATGTTCTTCTTAAGTTTGCATATGCTGAATTTATGTCCAAATGTCCAAGCGTTCTCATGAATGCTCTCTGGCACTCTCAAGGCCAGTACTAAAAGTACAAAATATATATATATATATATATATATATATATATATATATATATATATATATATATATATATATATATATATATATATATATATACTGTATGTATATATATATATATATATATATATATATATATTTTAGCTGATAAATAATATGCAGTTATATATGAGGGTAAATTAGAGTAGAGGCAAATTGAAATTACACAGTACTGCAATGGATAGAAGCGGGCGCAGACAACACATTCGCAATGGCTTATACCTGTAGATAGTTCAGATACGCACAGCACACCACTTGGCCGTTAGTCTAATTGAAGCCAAGGTCAATTGAATATGGGCGTTCTGCTGCGGGATTTTAACATTGTTGTGTGATTTCTTTTCTGTAGTGAGATTTCTTAGGGCAGAAGGAGTGAAACCTGTTGAAATTGACTGAAAGATGTTGGTTCAGTAAGGAAGTGAAAACACCATTATTCTGCAAAAAGTTTATGAATGGGTAGAAATGTTTAAAGCAGCAAGAATAAGTGTAACTAGATGAAGCTCAATCTGGTCGACCATGAACATTCCACACACAAGCCCACATCAACATGGCGAATGCCTTCATTACGGAAGACCGACAGATTATGTTGGCCACCATTGCTGCATATTTGGATATCAGCTGTGGATCTGCACATTTCATAATGCATGATGACTTGGGGTCCTATAAATTTTGCACAAGATGGGTACCAATCAGTTTACTGACCTGCACAAGCTAATATCCTTCGGAGAATTTCAGCAAATTTCACTCCCTCTGTCCAAAATAATCTCACTACGGTGTGTTGTTAAACAATGGTGCAATCCCACAGTGGAGCGTCCATGTTCATTTGTCTTTGGCTTCAACTAGACTATTAGATAGATAGATAGATAGATAGATAGATAGATAGATAGATAGATAGATAGATAGATAGATAGATAGATAGATAGATAGATAGATAGATAGATAGATAGATAGATAGATAGATAGATACTTTATTAATCCCAAGGGGAAATTCACATACTCCATACAGCATACTGATAAAGAAACAATATTGAATTAAAGAGTGATAAAAATGCAGTTATAACAGACAATAACTTTGAATAATGTTAACGTTTACCCCCCCAGGTGGAATTGAAGAGTCACATAGTGTGGGGGAGGAACAATCTCCTCAATCTGTAAGTGGAGCAGGACAGTGACAGCAGTCTGTCACTGAAGCTGCTCCTCTGTCTGGAGATGATACTGTTCAGTGGATACAGTGGATTCTCCATGATTGACAGGAGCCTGCTCAGTGCCCGTCGCTCTGCCACAGATGTCCAGCTCCATGCCTACAATAGAGCCTGCCTTCCTCACCAGTTTGTCCATACGTTAGGCGTCCTTCTTCTTTATGCTGCCTCCCCAGCACACCACTGCGTAGAAGAGGGCACTCGCTACAACCGTCTGATAGAACATCTGCAGCATCTTATTGTAGATGTTGAAGGACGCCAGCCTTCTAAGGAAGTATAGTCGGCTCTGTCCTCTCTTGCACAGAGCATCAGTATTGGCAGTCCAGTCCAATTTATCATCCAGCTGCACTCCCAGGTGTTTATAGGTCTGCACCTTCTGCACACAGTCACCTCTGATGATCACGGGGTTCAGGAGGGGCAAGGGTCTACTAAAATCCACCACCAGCTCCTTGGTTTTGCTGGTGTTCAGGTGTAGGTGGTTTGAGTCACACCATTTAACAAAGTCCTTGATTAGGTTCCTATACTCCTCCTGCCCACTCCTGATGCAGCCCACGATAGCAGTGTCATCAGCGAACTTTTGCACGTGGCAGGACTCCGAGTTGTATTGGAAGTGCGATGTATATAGGCTGAACAGGACCGGAGAAAGTACAGTCCCCTGTGGCGCTCCTGTGTTGCTGACCACAATGTCAGGCCTGCAGTTCCCGAGATGCATATACTGAAGTCTGTCTGTAAGATAGTCCATGATCCATGCCACCAGGTATGAATCTACTCCCATCTCTGTCATCTGGTCCCTAAGGAGCAGAGGTTGCACTGAGTGCTCTGCTGTGCATGTTTGAACTACCCATAAGCTATCATGTACTGCGTCAGCTTCTATCCGTTGAGGTTACTGTGTAATATTCAAATTGCCTTTACTTTTGGTTTACCCTCATATTATCCAGTGAGAACATGTATACCCCTTATCGAATAAAATCGCTGGATTAGTTCACTAAATTGTCTTCACCCTGTTGCTCTATAACCCACAGTGCACTGTACTAATTATTTACTACTTTACTAACCCAATGCTGTGCCTGATGATCCTTTTTATGTGTAGAAAGTCAGAAGCTATTCTAGAACCAAGATAGGAACCAGTCCTGCAGCCAGCCTCAATAACATTATTGACATCAATTTAGACAATGTCAGCTCTTTAGACTGTAGTTGAAAACAGGAGTCCCTAAGGAGAAACCAAGAAAAATTCAGAGAAAACAAGTGTACTCGCATAGAAAGAAGCCGGATACTATAGTTCTGCAGTGGTAATGTTCACCTGTATGAAGCTGGAAGGAATCTCTGCATTGATGTTACTGATGATGTCATAGTTCAGGGCCAATGGCTCTCCACCAGGGATACTCATTTACTGTATGATGAGCACTTAAATGAAATATTTGGTTGTGCTCATCAATCAAGTATCCCAGTGGCAACATGTGGAAGTTGAAAATTAGTTAATCTAATGTAAAACCGCGAAGTAAAGAAAATTAAAGAATTCAACTATTTATTGCAAAAGATAGGGGGATAGATGGAGTAAAAAAATAGAACTACATCTTAGTGCACCAGGTTCCAGTGAATCTAACATAGTGCTTCAGGCCATGATATATTATGTCAAAAGCATCAGTAGGCTCAAGTAAAATCAATGCAGAGGGCAATCCTGCATCAGCACTTAAGAGGAGGTCATTCACAATGAGACCAAGAGAGTTATTTTAGTGCTGTGGTGAGGCATACAGGAAAATTCTGCTTCCATGGCCTATCATTAGATAAAACAGTGGTGAGTGAGATTGTAGATGTGGTTGTAGCCTTGGTGTGCGGGGAGGAGGTGTTTCCCGATTAAAAATATGCTCACTTTAAATGTTTCATTCAATTTATTTTTATATTACCAGTCACCAACTCAGACTGTTGTAGAAATTTACAAATATTAACATAGAAAATGTGACACTCTCCAGCCTGCTTAACCCAAACTATTGGTGGGGGTGGTAGGGGCAGATCCTACATCAGCAGTCCTGGGCACAAGGTAGGAACCACCCCTGGACAGTGTGCTAGGACACTGTAAGACCCACATTCACACTCACGGTCAATTTGGAATGGACAGTAAACTTAACATGCACTTCTTTAGGAGTAACATCCATGTAGATACAGGGAACATGTGCAAAGTCCACCCAGACAGTGATGAGGTACAGGGTTTGAACCCAGGTCACTGGATCCAAAAGACCACAGAACCACTACAACATTCCTAAAATAAAGCCCCAAAAAGCATTTAATAAAAAAACTTTATCCTTTGTATAAAGATTATGCACATATCGAAAGAACATGCTTTAAGATCTGATGCATTGCATAGTCCCACTTGCATCTCGCTGGTGAATGATTTGAAAGGCTTTTTTTTCTCTAATTTAAACATTTTTCAGAGCTCACTATTAGAACAATACCGAGTAAATGACAGCAGGCCACATGAAAACTGTTTCACTGATTATTAAAAAATATTGTTTAATACATCCTTCAAGTTTTCAAATCCTCGTACATGCTCCAGCTCATGGTGATGTCAAAGCACCAAGACAAAAAAGAGAAACAAACAGAACCAAACATTTTATGGTATGTGCTTTGCTGCAGGTTACATTAACACAGATGCTCAATATTGAATTGATAATTAACTTAATCTGCATGACGTTGGGATGTGGAGCTTCCCAAGAACCTGTTTTTAGGCACAAGAAACCTGGAAATAAGCACAGAGACGGTGAGAACATTTACAAGTCCACATATTCAAACAAATGAAGAAAACATGTATAATAAATTAAAATTCTCAAACCCAGTTTATCCAGATCAGAGTCATGGAGTCACAGAGTCACAGAGTCTGTTCTGGTGACATTGGGTACAAACCAACTCTGGACAGGGTCCAGTCAACGACAAGGCTCACTCTGTCACCTGGCCAATTTGGAATGAATGATCAACCAACCCTGCATCTGTCTGGGGATATAAGCAGAAAAAAAGCAGAGTTCCTGGAGGAAAATGTGTACAGAAACAGAGAAGACATATAAAATTCCCACAGACAAATGCCGGATTCAGGATCTTCAATACAGAACTGCTATAGATTTGGAATTGGATCAATGTATGAGCAGTACTGAAAACATCATTTTAACATTCAGTTTTTAAAAATTACAATTTAAAATCAGGTAAATGTAGTAGATGGTGAACAATAATGGAGATGTTTCTACTAGAAATGTGCATATGTGTTTTTACTTTTTTATATATCAACTTTCTAGGCATTAGGTTTGACATTGTAATTTTCAAAGTTGAATCCATTATTTGTCTTCCAGTATGTTGAAGATTCTTTATATTTCTCTTCTCGGGGGCTTGGCCAGAAATTTCCATTTGGGATGCACTTGTCTTCCATGGCAGGTGTGTTACATCCACTGGCTTTCAAGATGCTTGTGTCTTGGGTGACATTCTTCCTGCTTTGACCAGAGGAAGTAAAATAACTAGCTCTTTGATGGCTTGAGTCTTTAAACCCTTCCTCATGGCTTTTTCCCCTGTGCTTCCCAGTGTACCCACAAGATAAGATAGGGTTACCCTTTAGGTTGCGTAATCTGAATTCCCTTCCATATACCAAAGGTATACACATTAGGTGACTGGTGACACACAATAATTGTGAAATGAATGTACCATGTCAGTGAATGTACCCCACACTAAGCCAACAACCTGCCCTGGACCTACTTCTGTCATGAACCTTGTTAGGATATTCTCTGGTTCACTACCACTCTAAATATACACACATACACATACATTATACATCTGTTTGTATATATGGGATTTATATACACATATATATTTTGGCAGAAAAATTATCTCTGCTTACTGAGAACTCCCAAGACTCAGGTTAAATTGCAGATCAGTCATTTCCCTGTGTGAGGGTTTCGGTGGGTTCTCTGGCTTTCCTCTTATATCCTAAATAAATGCAGGTTAAGTCAATTAAAAATTCTAAATGACAGTGTCTCTGTAGGTGTTTGATTGTTTTGACATATTTAAGTTAGTATTGATATATTATTGAAGTAAGGCTTTCTTGCATTATTAGTACATTTATTGAGGATCACTTTTTTCTTTGTTACTTATAGGTGGACAACAAGCTGGCCCTATACAGTTCTATATGGAAGCATTGAAACTTTGTGAAGAAGGTGTCTTCCATCTTCACTGATCTTAGATCTCCAGTCTCTCTCATCATCCAGGCCATCTAGTGAAGAGTGCCATACCGGTGAACTTGTTACAGATGGACAAGGAGCCGCTTGCATCAGCTTAAGTTTTCTGGGAGTTCTACATTGTTTTTATATTTGGGCAGTGTTGAAAAGTAAACATGGTCATTGGTCAGGCATATCTTAAAATGCTTTGAATTTTTTACATTGACAGTTGGATCCAAGAGGCTGTATTAAAGAAAAGACATACATGCTTTCAGAGCAAAACATTACCTGGAAAGATTTAATTTCTACCACCAAGTGATCACACTCTTCAGTTTACCTCTTTAGTGGATTTTATTGTGACGGAAAATCACCAGTTCTGTGTAGGTTGCAATGGCAGGAGTCCAAACAAAACTGAAGAAAAGATCCAAAGGCCATGGGGAGCACCAAAGCCCTGTCCTCACCAGCCAACGATATGAAGCAACCTTCTTGTTAGCCAATGTCATTACAGTGGGTGAGTACAATGGAAGATTAACTCAGTGTTTTTCACAATGATTGGGTTTGGCACAATCTTGTAAGCAATGGCTGACTAAGGTAAATAGAACACCCTAAATGCTTTGCAGTGGTGCTGATACTGTGGTCCTGTTTGACTGAGGCCTAGCCCAAGGCCTACGTAAGAAATGGATAATCCCTTTGATCCAAGGCTATGGCATGTTTGCTCACTAACTGACATTAAAAAGTGGTGCTCGGCTGATAATTCCCATTTTGGACCTCAGTCAGAGCCAAGTGTCCTGTAAGGAAGTGCAGTAATTGTTATTGTCTGTGTCTGATTCTTCAACATCTAAGCTTGTTGAGATTCCGATTTTCTGAACTTGGGGGTGCATTCTGAAATGAAGTCTAATAAATATTTGACTGTTTTGTCTGATCCTTGAGGGGGCTTGTGTTAAACCTAATAAAAAAGTACACTAAAATAAGAATATAAATTTACAGGACATATGTGAAAGATAGTGATCATAATGAGGGTGATGTCAAGTTCATATGTACACTGATATGTGGCTCCTGACAGGTCATTTGGTGGCTTTGGTTACAAAATTGATTACAAAATTGGTTCCTGATAAAGTAGAGTCACAGTCAAAATCACTAATAAATATTGTGATGGGTGTGTGGTTGTTAAGATGTTAACACAGAACAGGATCAATGTCTAGTGAAACCCTTGGAAGGAAAGGAAAATCCAGTGTGATGGGAGTCCATCCAGAATTGAAGAAAAGATCAAAAGGCCATGGGGAGCCCCAATGCCTCATCCTAACCAGCCATCAACATGAAGCAAATCTGCATCCAAGGGCAAAGAGAGAGAGTGAGAGAGAGGTCACAAAGGGTCGGCAAGGAGACAAAGTTTCTTATGGCTGTGAGGAAGCAGCAATTATTGATAGGCTGGATAAAGTGACCAAGACCCAGGATGACTATCAGCAGAGTAGTCATAACCCTACATTATGTTAAGTGGAAACCTAGTCCCTGAAGAGAAATAATGTAATCTTGACAACCTCTGAAGGCACAAATCTTTGCCGAGAAGGCCTGTCCCTTAATAGCTACATAGGACTTCAGTGTACAGGTACATCAGGGGACATTAGATGTAGTTGTAACCTGGGGGTTCCTGTACTTGAAGAAGAGCTGCATTGTTCCAGAAATGTTTTTTCAGCTGTGACTCCAGGAGTAGGCTTTAGGCTGTTTTGAGTCTGAGGTGGTCTGAGTCTGGACTTAGTCGGGGAGGGGGGTACTTTTGAGCAAGGACTAACTGATGGTTAGATGAGTCAACAGGGTTGAATAAGAGAGAGAGAGAGATACAGGGGATGAGAAAGGAATTCTTTGTTTTTACTGGAGAAGTGACTAAGTGGGCAAGACCCCCTAACTGTTAGATATCTGTGTTGGAATTTGATTTATTATTGTGTAGGATTTTGGTTTATTTCTTTGTTGTTCATGTCATCAGTTGTTTTCCCATTGATTGTATAGTGTATGTAATTAATTCACCATTTATTTTACTCTTTCCCCATTTGCTCTGATTCTGGGTGTTGAGGGGCACTGTGTGGAAACCCTCAATTATATTGTAATGACCTGTATTAGTTCTTAACTTCTGCTTTGACTATTTTTGGCTGATCTTGGTCTTCTATTTTGGCTTACATTGTACTGTTTTCCTTGGCTGAGTTTTAACAGTATCTTTATAGTAACGTTTATTATATTGTTTAATGCTAAAGCCATGAGGTTGGGGTTTTCGTGTTACATGCAGAATTGCAATCAAACAAAGCTACTTGTCTGTCAATGAGTGCATTTACATGCACACACAAGGCAGAAACCTGTTTTTTCACAATCCTCCATTTACATGTGCGTGTTGTCCTCTGGCAAAACACCCCACTGTCATAAAACCGTGTGAAAAAAAGTTAAACATCATTGGCCATCATTAAAAAAAAAGCATGAAGCCTATGATAATTTTCTTGCGTTTTATAAATGTGTTGAGTCCTTCATGTGCTGTTAAGTAATTAACCTCCATCCCCTTTACATATCTTCGACCTGAGCCAATGATGATTTGCAGTATGACCAATGGCCACTGTGTCACCTGATCACATTGCTTCAGCATATTTGTTGCAAATAGCTGGACTAAAACCAAGTTGACACTTTATTAATGTGTTTTTCTTATTGGATTGCATGCAGCACAGTCTTTTCTGCTTGGCTGTGTGACTGAGACCTGCAAAGGACTGGCATACCAGCATGTGTGCTTCTTGCCTTACCCCCAGTACTGCTGGGATCATAAAATGCAGGTATTTTTTTCAATAAAATAAGCACAGCAATGCATTAGGTTACTCATTACTTTAAAAGTGATCCTACTATCTAATGCATGTTACTTTTAATGCTATTAGCTATTTCTGAAATATTGAGACAGATTGTTTCACCCAGGAGAAGGAATAATGCAATTGCCCAATATTTTGCCTCAGGAAATTTATCTTGTGGTTGCTAGATATGTTTATAAAGCTAGCGCATGCGCAGGCAAACAGAATGCAAAGGGCATGAACAGACTACAACATACCTAACTATAATCCTGTTAAGGGTTTACATGGCCAAATAACTGGCTTACTCTTGAAGAAATGTAAATGTGTTCACCTGGTTTCTCAGAGACCAATTACCCAATTTCTCTGACTCGAATAAGGGTTTAGAAACAGGGTTTCTTTGAATAACTGGTGTATTAATGTGCAAATGTGCTGAAACAAGAGTCTCAGATTTGAGGCATTGGCTCATCATAATCATATACAAATGGAAAACAAAAGTAACTACAAGCACAGAGAGAATGGCAACTGCCTGTAGAGAACACCCAGAAAAATGTGGTATAGAATAGGAATAGGGGCCCGGGAGCTGTGGAAGATGAGATTGGGTGTCAATTTTCATGTAAAAAGCTGACACTGGCAAATTGTCATCTATAATTATGTTGGTTTCCTATTGGCTGTCTGCGATCTGGCTCTGTCCCTGCATGCCATGTTAATCTGATGATCCTGCTATGTACAGGCACTTAAATAAAAAGCTGTGGTGGGCATTTTGGCACAACATCTCCCACAGGTGGTGTATGAACCACTGACCAATTCACAGAGTGCCATTCTGTATCATAGTGTGTACTCATTCAGGTGTCACTGTCCCTGCTTAACGTTCTGGCCATAAATTTTATAAACAGTCCACTCTTACCCCAATTGCATACATAGGCCTATTAGAACAGCACAATTGTTTTTCAATCCTTGCTAATTCTCATCTCTACTTTAAAAATCACTTTTTCTGCAGCAAAGCATATAACTAATGGTGTGAGTTCACAAATACAACATCAAGTTTGAAATTAATTGTGAGATCTTAAATGAACAGACTTAATCCAACTTTTTAAGTAATACGCGTAAATTAAGAAGATTTCTGAATAACTCAGTTGCTTATTCCCACAAAGCCATTACACAAAGAGAAAATGGATGAACCTGACTCCTAAGATCTTTAACTATGATTATAATCAAAGTAGTATGGTGTTTTTTATAGACTTTTGTGAAGAACTTATGGTGTTTCTGCCAGAGTTCCCCTGGCTGGTGATTAAATTCATGACTTAGGTCTGTTTTGTTCATTTTGGTTTCTTTTATTTATGTTAATGTTACTTTTGTTGATTGTTTGCTTTGTTTGTTATGTTTGATTGTGTCTATGTATGTAAGCTGCCTAGGTTATGTCCTGTGTGTTTTGTGGGTGGTCCTCTAAGAACTGTGACCACCTGCCAATCACTGCCAGGAACTACCCTCTGCCATATAAGGGTCTATGTGAGGGACTCCCGCAGTTCCTGGCGGTTCATTTCAAGTGTGCTGAGGAGTTTTGGCGAGTTCTTGTGTTTTGCTGTGCTTTTGTGAATTTCTGATTTTTTTTTTTTTGTACAGTTTTTATTATTTGAATTTATGTTTTGGAACTTATTTTGCTTGTATTGCCTTGTGCTTTAGGAAAGTCCATTTTTGCTATTTGGGGCTTCATGATAATACTGAACGTCTTTTGTGCAAATAAAAAAAAATATTTCTATGACGTTTCTGTGTTTGCCTGTTAATCTAGCCAGAGTTTGGTGGTATAGGCCCTGCTAGTGGGCTTTTTTTGGTTGTGCTTTTTTTGGCGTCAACTTGCTTAATTTTTTATGCACATAGTATTAATATTTTACTTGTATATTTATTTTAGGTTATTTTTGGTAATGCCTTCACACCACCATTTTGCATGCTGTTTTCTGTTGTCACTGCCAGGTCATTTATGAAAACTATGCCTTTTGTTGGTTATGTGCTTTGAACATTCATTACATGTGACATTATCATATCTTTGATATTTTAGATGGTGGTGTGCTTCACAGGGATTTCAAACTTTTGTCATAAAGAAAAAAACTCTTGCTAAAAAAGAAAAATAATGATCAATTTAACATGTACAGTGGTGTGAAAAACTATTTGCCCCCTTCCTGATTTCTTATTCTTTTGCATGTTTGTCACACAAAATGTTTCTGATCATCAAACACATTTAACCATTAGTCAAATATAACACAAGTAAACACAAAATGCAGTTTTTAAATGATGGTTTTTATTATTTAGGGAAAAAAAAAAATCCAAACCTACATGGCCCTGTGTGAAAAAGTAATTGCCCCCTTGTTAAAAAATAACCTAACTGTGGTGTATCACACCTGAGTTCAATTTCCGTAGCCACCCCCAGGCCTGATTACTGCCACACCTGTTTCAATCAAGAAATCACTTAAATAGGAGCTGCCTGACACAGAGAAGTAGACCAAAAGCACCTCAAAAGCTAGACATCATGCCAAGATCCAAAGAAATTCAGGAACAAATGAGAACAGAAGTAATTGAGATCTATTAGTCTGGTAAAGGTTATAAAGCCATTTCTAAAGCTTTGGGACTCCAGCGAACCACAGTGAGAGCCATTATCCACAAATGGCAAAAACATGGAACAGTGGTGAACCTTCCCAGGAGTGGCCGGCCGACCAAAATTACCCCAAGAGCGCAGAGACGACTCATCCGAGAGGTCACAAAAGACCCCAGGACAACGTCTAAAGAACTGCAGGCCTCACTTGCCTCAATTAAGGTCAGTGTTCACGACTCCACCATAAGAAAGAGACTGGGCAAAAACAGCCTGCATGGCAGATTTCCAAGACGCAAACCACTGTTAAGCAAAAAGAACATTAGGGCTCGTCTCAATTTTGCTAAGAAACATCTCAATGATTGCCAAGACTTTTGGGAAAATACCTTGTGGACTGATGAGTCAAAAGTTGAACTTTTTGAAGGCAAATGTCCCGTTACATCTGGCGTAAAAGGAACACAGCATTTCAGAAAAAGAACATCATACCAACAGTAAAATATGGTGGTGGTAGTGTGATGGTCTGGGGTTGTTTTGCTGCTTCAGGACCTGGAAGGCTTGCTGTGATAGATGGAACCATGAATTCTACTGTCTACCAAAAAATCCTGAAGGAGAATGTCCGGCCATCTGTTCGTCAACTCAAGCTGAAGCGATCTTGGGTGCTGCAACAGGACAATGACCCAAAACACACCAGCAAATCCACCTCTGAATGGCTGAAGAAAAACAAAATGAAGACTTTGGAGTGGCCTAGTCAAAGTCCTGACCTGAATCCAATTGAGATGCTATGGCATGACTTTAAAAAGACGGTTCATGCTAGAAAACCCTCAAATAAAGCTGAATTACAACAATTTTGCAAAGATGAGTGGGCCAAAATTCCTCCAGAGCGCTGTAAAAGACTCATTGCAAGTTATCGCAAACACTTGATTGCAGTTATTGCTGCTAAGGGTGGCCCAACCAGTTATTAGGTTCAGGGGGCAATTACTTTTTCACACAGGGCCATGTAGGTTTGGATTTTTTTTTCTCCCTAAATAATAAAAACCACCATTTACAAACTGCATTTTGTGTTTACTTGTGTTATATTTGACTAATGGTTAAATGTGTTTGATGATCAGAAACATTTTGTGTGACAAACATGCAAAAGAATAAGAAATCAGGAAGGGGGCAAATAGTTTTTCACACCACTGTATTTAGAGATTTTGAACTTGTTTTAATTTCTTTACTTCGGTTTTTAGTTGTGCTTTGGACATTTTAGTTTCTGAGTTTTTGAATTTAGAAGCCTTGACCATGCTTCTCGAGTTTGGGGTAAGGCTCACTGTGATGCTAGACACCAAGAAGTCAAAATACAAAAGCCAAAAGAGAAATCAAATAACAAAGCAAAAAATAAAAATAAATTCTGAAAAAAAGTACTTGTAATAAGACTCCGACTTAACTGTCAGATCTCACTGCTGACTGGAATGAATAGCCAGAAGAAGGAGCCAGCAGTCACAACATGAGGGTGTCCCCACCTCCTGGGGCTCCACCCACAATACACAGGGTAATGGAGACACATTTAAGGGTTCAGAACATAAATAATAAGTAAAACTAACAGAAATAATATAAAACATTAAAAACAATAATAGGAATCTTTTCAAACAATTTGTGTTTACTTTTGGCCTTTAAACTTTTTTTTAAACTCAGAGTTAAGTGTTTTGATCTGAGTCAGCTTCCGTACTCTTTGGAACTGCTGTTAAAGTATTTTCTGTTGCTTCTTTTAACAACTCCATATCAGTTTAGTTTATCAGACTGAACTCGACTCTGCACGTGGAAAGATGAACTCTTTATAACCTCAAATTAATCTATACTTGATCACAAAGCAATCTTAACTCTCTTATACAACCAGCCATTTTACAGTCCCATTTTAATGTTGATGGTCAATATTTTGTGAATGTACACAGAAACATCAGCAGCGTACCTCCCAAGAAATTCAAGAAGTCTTTGGAGACGTTTACCTCTTTTAGGAGCAATTGTTTATACAAAGAAAACTACTGAACTACTTCATATCTAGTTGGTGACAGAATAGCTAACACATTCATGCTTTTACTTTATGAATAAACTGGCTGTGTTACTCGGCTTCACCCGGGATTATTTTGTAAAACAATGGGCCTCAGTTATAGTGCCATTGGTTAATCTTGTGTATTGGAAGTAGTATGTAAGCAAGTAATTGCTCTTCTGTACAAAATATTTGTGTTTTTTACCAAGGGCTAATATTATTGTTAGGCAGTGTGATGTAGTAGCTTTGGCCCTAAGACTTTAAACTCTGAGGTTGTAGGTTCTAATCCTGGCACAGGCAGTGTGTGACCATGAGCAAGTTACTTCACCTGCCTATACTCCAAGTGGAAAAACAAAAGATATTAACCAATATATAATTATATCTCAAATGTTGTTAGTCACATTTGATGACGAAGGCAGTTAACTAACAATTAATATTATCAAATCACTGGAGCTGCTTACTCTTGAACTCATATACAACAACAACAACAACAACAACATTTATTTATATAGCACATTTTCATACAAAAAGTAGCTCAAAGTGCTTTACATAATGAAGAGAAGAAAAATAAAAGACAAAATAAGAAATTAAAATAAGACAACATTAATTAACATAGAAAGGAGTAAGGTCCGATGGCCAGGGTGGACAGAAAAAACAAAAAAAAACGCCAGAAGGCTGGAGAAAAAAATAAAATCTGTAGGGGTTCCAGGCCACGAGACCGCCCAGTCCCCTTTGGGCATTCTACCTAACATAAATGAAATAGTCCTCTTTGTAGTTCGGGCTTTTCACGGAGTCACTTGATGCTGATGGTCATACAGACTTCTGGCTTTTAATCCATCCATCATTGTTGGAACATCATGGTGCTTTGGGTAGATGGTGGTGGCGCACGCCACCACCAACAGGACACCGGAAAAGGAAACAGAAGAGAGAGTAGGGGTTAGTACAGATTTTGAATGAATAGTTATTATAATGAATTAGATATACAGAGTATCAGGATTAAATTACAGTGAAGTTATGAGAAGGCCATGTTAAAATAATATGTTTTCAGTAGTTTTTTAAAGTGCTCCACTGTATTAGCCTGGCGAATTCCTACTGGCAGGCTATTCCAGATTTTAGGTGCATAACAGCAGAAGGCCGCCTCACCACTTCTTTTAAGTTTTGCTCTTGGAATTCTAAGGAGACACTCAGTTGAGGATCTGAGGTTACGATTTGGAATATAAGGCGTCAGACATTCCGATATATAAGCCGGGGCGAGATTATTTAAAGCTTTATAAACCATAAGCAGAATTTTAAAGTCAATTCTGAATGACACAGGTAACCAGTGTAGTGACATCAAAACTGGAGAAATGTGTTCGGATTTTCTTTTCCTGGTAAGGATTCTAGCAGCTGCATTCTGCACTAGTTGCAAACGATTGATGTCTTTTTTGGGTAGTCCTGAGAGGAGTGCGTTACAGTAATCTAGCCGACTGAAAACAAACGCATGAACTAATTTCTCTGCATCTTTCGATGATATAAGAGGTCTAACTTTTGCTATGTTTCTTAGGTGAAAAAATGCTGTCCTAGTGATCTGATTAATATGCGATTTAAAATTCAGATTACAATCAACGGTTACCCCTAAGCTTTTTACCTCCGATTTGACTTTTAATCTTAATGCATCCAGTTTATTTCTAATAGCCTCATTGTATCCATTATTGCCAATCACTAAGATTTCGGTTTTTTCTTTATTTAATTTGAGAAAGTTACTATTCATCCATTCTGAGATACAAGTTAGACATTGTGTTAGTGAATCAAAAGATTTGGGGTCATCAGGTGCTATTGATAAATACAGCTGTGTGTCATCAGCATAGCTGTGGTAGCTCACGTTGTGCCCTGAGATAATCTGACCTAATGGAAGCATGTAGATTGAGAAGAGCAGTGGACCCAGGATAGAGCCTTGTGGAACACCATATAGGATATCATGTGTCTTTGAGTTATAATTACCACAACTAACAAAGAATTTTCTCCCTGCCAGGTAGGATTCAAACCAATTTAAGACACTGCCAGAGAGGCCCACCCATTGACTAAGGCGATTCTTAAGAATATTATGATCAATGGTGTCAAATGCGGCACTCAGATCTAAGAGGATGAGAACAGATAAATGGCCTCTGTCTGCATTTACCCGCAAGTCATTTACTACTTTAACGAGTGCAGTTTCTGTGCTGTGATTTGTTCTAAAACCTGACTGAAATTCATCAAGAATAGCATGTTTATTGAGGTGCTCATTTAACTGTATAATGACTGCCTTCTCTAGAATTTTACTTAAGAAAGGCAGGTTAGAGATGGGTCTATAATTTTCAAGAGCAGAGGGATCGAGATTATTTTTCTTAAGTAGGGGTTTAACTACCGCAGTCTTAAGACAGTCTGGGAAGACCCCCGTATCTAATGACGAATTTACTATGTCAAGAACATTATCACTAAGCACGCCCGATACTTCTTTGAAAAAATTTGTTGGTATTGGGTCAAGGGCACAGGTGGAGGGTTTCATTTGAGAAATTATTTTATGTAAATATATACACATGTCCGTGAGTAAAACGTTCCTACATTTGATCAGTTCCTGCTTTTCCTAGTGACTTGGCTTTTATTGATGGTCGCTGCAAAACACAATTTTATAGGAAAGCGTATTCTTTTAAATTGAAACAGGCAATCAGTAGGAATATTGTGAAAATAAGGTATATATTACAGGTTTAGTATGCTTCATCTGAAATTCCAAAATCTGAAACTTCTTTAGCGCTGATATGATGCCACAAGTTGAAAATTCCACACTGGGGGTCTCTTTTATAAAATTTTGCTTGGATTTGTGTGTGATAATATGCATACTGTGAGATGTTTGAGTTCTTTTGAGATCCTCCCAACAGTGTTACCCACCGAAATGAGGTTGACGTGTCTGTCAAAGCTTTGCGTGTCCGTCGCCAAGAAAACCACGGGTTTGTGCCACCACCAAAGCAACTGCAAGTTCGCAGCCTCCCCATGTGACACATCTGTCACCTGATGGTTAATGTAATATTCTAACCCTGTCTAATCCTGTCACTGCTGGTATGCTGTGTCTGTGTGCATTGAAGAGGTAGCAGGTACAAAAAGCCAAAAAAGTTTTTCAGCCCAAATATGCAGTGTTTTCCCTCTTAAAATGGAGCTAAAATATAGTCTGTGTGTCATATTCATCACTTTTGAAATTGCACACTATAATAATGGCTAGGAGGTATTTATACACGTGAGTCTCATTTAGCTTGTTTGGCTGCATTTCCGTACTTATGTATATTCATATAATCCAAAATCTGAAAAAAAATCCAAAATCCGAAATGCCTGGGACCAGAAGTAGTTTGGATTAGGGATACTCCATCTGCATTGTCATTAGTAGATGTTAATAATTTTAATTTGTTTTACGTTGTTCATTCAGGCATTTCTTTTTGTGTTTTTTGTCATCTGTATGGGGTCCCCTTTTAAAATCTGTAGATGTAAATGTAAACAATTTCAAAAGGCAGAGTCGGGGTTCTCTTTCAAAGTCCATATATGTGAATGTATATTACGATAGAATAACTTGTGAGGGACATGTTAAGCTGATTCTGTTTGTCCATGCCTGTCTTGGATTGGAGAATACCACTTCTGCCTTTACATCTTTCTCACTTCGTGTTTGCTTGTAGTGAAGCTACATCTACACACACAACCACAGCGTCTGGCACCCTCACTAGAGCTTTTTAGCGCACTTGCTAACCATTGAACTTTGCATTTTTGTTGGGTTTTGTTGAACTTTCTCCTTGCATTTCACACCTTACTGTAAATGCCAAACGTGATCATGTCTCCCTTTTCATGTCCAGGACACCACCCCTTCTTCAGTCATCCATCCAACCTATTGATTAGTGGTGCTGTTGGCTTGGCCCATCAGTCACTTCTGCTCTGTTCTTCATTTGCATAAAGGCCACTCTCTGCAAAGAAAAGAGCATCTACATTAGCATAATATTTATAAATATCGACAAAAAATGTATCAACAAATAATCACAGGTTGCCTAATTTTTGTTTCTATAGCATTTTTGGGGGTTTAAGATTGTATTCTATTGTGAAAGGGGAGATTACCAATAAATATAGATATATTCTTAGTGGATGCCCACTGTCCCAGATGTACAATCCAGCCAGATTTCAGCTTTTTATCTAAACAGTAAATAGTGTTTCTTTTAATTAGTGAGTGAGTCAACTTAGCGTTATATGTATATAGATGTAATCTGTTTTAGGATTATGAGAAGCTGTAGCCTATCCTGGCAGCAACAGGCATAAGGGAGGAGGCTACCTCAAATGAGACACCATTTTGTTACAGGATGCACTCATTTTTGGAAGTAGTTGGGGTCATCACTCCTGCAAACTACTTTTTGCCTTTTGCCTGAATTGTCTTTACCCCCTCAGTGTCCGCTGCCATGCACAAATAATTGGGCAGCTGTCATGTGGGGGAGAAGGGCAAGTGACATGAAAGAGAAAACTTAACATAGGCACTGTGCTCCAACATTGTGCATTCGGTCTTTTTCAAAGCCTCTAGTCTTGCTCCATTCTGTGTTGTTTTAATATTCAGTGTTTTGAACCTTTTGCATACCCTTTTTGGATTCTGCTGGTCTTTCATGTTTTGAATCCTTTGCCTGAACTATGAATTTGCTTTTGTCCTTTGATCTCTGCTTGTTGTTTAATCCATGCTGTAAACTGGATTTGTTAATTACATATCACCCAAATCAACCATCTCTCGTGCTTGCTTTCATGTTAGCTCACTCTGATCTGCACCCCAACCTCAGTTTGTATTGCTAGCACTTGATTTTTATTGTAGTAAGGATGCCACTAAGGGACTTCACTGTACACTTCCCTGCTGTTTTGAATATGTTTGGTGGCTCACATACACACACACACTCACGCACACACACACACGCACACGCATGCACACACACACAGACACTCACTCACACCCAAGAAGTTCAGAGTCACCAAATAACACAATATGCATCTTTGGAATGTAAAAACCCTTGCAGAAACAGAATGAAGTTGAGCAGTGACCAAAATGAGAGCAGAGCTCAGTCTGAATGACCTTAGAGTTGGCATTAACAATTGCTTCACCATAACATCCCACATGTTATACAGTACATGTGTTAGTCACGTTAAAGTTCTAAAACTATCAATAACGTATGCAATTCCATACAAATAGAATGGCACAACAAAATAAAAAAAAAATTGGGGTCCAACCGGGCAGCCCATATATTATGGTTACAAGAATAAAAATAAATGAATGAGAAAATGGTGTTTTCAGATTTGAGTTCAATATGGAACTAGTGAAAATGATAGAGCTTCCAGTTTGCAGCCCTCCGGACAGACAGGGATGGGTCCAGGTGGACAGACACTGCAAGTGATCTCAGTTATGTAATCGCTGTCAAGCATCCGGTCTACAGAGGAAAAAAGAGTGAGGCATTAAAACACAGTGCCAGCCCTTGGTAAGGATGTAAATTACAGTCACTAGAGCCTTTCACCTGCCCTGCATATGCATGCATGTGACTGAAGCAAAAGCACTAGTCCATCAAACCCCTCCAAGTCCGCTTAAGTCACTAGACTTCACTATTTTGTAAACACCAGGACCAAAATTAATTAAATTTACATGCTTATTAAATTCTTAATTAGCATGCTTATTAAAATGAAAAATAAAATGTAGCAGGTTAAATTGGGATTGACATTAGCTTGGACAGCACCACGTTCAGGAGGAGTGCCTCATTCCTGGTTGTATTGTGGTAATTCAGGGATTTTTAAAGCCACATGACTTGCTGAGGTGGATGAATGTGGCCAGTTTACAAAAAGCAAGAAAAAAAAAATTGTCACCTATACTGCTGTACTAATTGTGTTCACAAAAGTGAGACCTGAGCACAAATAGCAGGCTGGTCGTAATGTTAAATTTGGTGCATAATTAAATTAGCGAGCGGTGAAGTTTTTATTATCCTTTAATTTAAGCAGCGTCAGTGAATGAATAACCACCCCTCTCTCGGGCAGTTTAGCAGCTATAATGGGAGAAATAGTAGACAAGTTGAAATGTATTGAAACCAACGTTTATGCAAAAACATTAATTATTTGACACAGAAATTGAGTTGGAACAATGAACTCACTGCGTACATACCTTATGTAAGCATTAGTGTCGATGGGGAGAGGTGAAGCGCGTCTGTGTGACACCTCTGAATTAATAAGTGCTCCTCTTGGAAACATCGGCACTTGATTAAATTATTCACAAATGGCTTTCCTTTTTCAAAAGAGCTTCATCATAGCCATTATTGTATTTTTTTTTTTCACCTCCTTGAAAAATTCATCTAAGGTGAGGAAGTCATTTACGCTTTATCTCTTAGGCATATCTTTCAGAAATAGTAATTGGGCTGATCATATTTTAGCCTGGGCGGCACGGTGGCGCAGTGGGTAGCGCTGCTGCCTCGCAGTTAGGAGACCTGGGGACCCGGGTTCGCTTCCCGGGTCCTCCCTGCGTGGAGTTTGCATGTTCTCCCCGTGTCTGCGTGGGTTTCCTCCGGGCACTCCGGTTTCCTCCCACAGTCCAAAGACATGCTGGTTAGGTGGATTGGCGATTCTAAATTGGCCCTAGTGTGTGCTTGGTGTGTGGGTGTGTTTGTGTGTGTGTCCTGTGGTGGGTTGGCACCCTGCCTGGGATTGGTTCCTGCCTTGTGCCCTGTGTTGGCTGGGATTGGCTCCAGCAGACCCCTGTGACCCTGTGTTCGGATTCAGCGGGTTGGAAAATGGATGGATATTTTAGCCTTTTTCCAGTTCTAGTCTGTTGTAAAATCAGCTCATCTTCAAAAACATGAGGGCACAGTGTTCAAGTGGGATATTGTAGGGTTGTTGGATTGCCTCAGCAATCCTTCACTTGTGCGCAGGCTTTGGTACCCAACATCTTTTTTATATAACCTCAAGCAGAATACCATTTGCTCATGATAATTAATTATGATTTAGTGCAGCACTTACTAGTTTTGCAAATAGAAGCCTGTGGTCTAATCCCTCACCCAGTTAATGTCCTTGTGGTATCGGTACCTTGTCCCTGTGCTGCATGGGTTTTTCTCCCATATGCTAAAGACGTGTGTTAAGTTGAAAGGCATTTTTATACTGGTGTGCATAAGTGGAATCTATAATAATCAGGTGCAATGTGTGTGACCGTATAGCTTTGTGTGTTCCTTATTTAGTCATTGATCATATGAGCTCTAGATGTTGCTGAACTCATAATTTCCATCCAGTATTTCATCTAACACTGTACTACTGTTGCAAAATGAATATTTATTTCATGCAAGTTTATCATTTCTGTAGTCTTATAGACTGGTTGGCAATTGCATACACCAATCAGCCACAACATTAAAATTGCCTACGTAATATTGTGTAGGTCCTCCTTGTGCCACCAAAACAGTTCTGATTCATTCAGGCACAGAGTATCACACTGCCTCTGCTGGCTTGCCTTCTTCCCATAGTGTATACTGCTGTCATCTCTTCCCCATGTAAACAATGCAACCCCATCTGATCATTCACATGATCTACAAGAAAACATAATTCATCAGACCAGGCCACCTTCTTCCATTGCTCTGATTTGCAGTTCTGACACTCACATGCCCATTGTAGCAGCTTTTGGAGGTGGATAATGGTCAACATGGGCACTCTGTTACATCTGAGGCTATGCAGCAAATGGCGATGCACTGTGTGTCATGGCCAGCATTATGTTTTTCAGCAATTTGTGCTACAGTAGCTCTACGGTGGGATCAATCCCGACGGACTAGCCTTCTCTCCACGCATCCATCAATGAACCTTAAGTGCCCATGACCCTATTTCTGATTCATTGGATGTCCTTCCTTGGATCACGTTTGGTAGGTACTAATTACTACATACACCCCACCAGATCTGGCATTTTGGAGATGCTCTGACCCAGTCATCTCACTATCACAATTTGGCAAATGTTAAAGTCCTTATGCTTGCCCATTTTCCCTGCTTCCAACACATCACCATCAAGAACTGACTGTTCATTTACTGCATGATATATCACACCCCTTGACAGATGGCTTTATAATAAGATAATCAATGTTATTCACATCACCTCTCAATGGTTTTAATGTTATGGCTGATCAGTGTATATTTTTCAAAATGACATTTTCTTTTGACTTTAGGTTCTGGAATGGTGTTGGATAAGGGTGTTTCTAATCTTTCTTATGAAAAGATGACCTGGACGGGAGACTGGAAGCAGTTCCTGGGTTTGGTTTTAAAGCAAGCCTGTTGCCTCACTTGTACTGAGTCAGAGTAAGAGAAGCAGCAGGCAACACTCAGTGGAGGAGAGAAGGAGGAAGAAATGATGATTTATTGTAACTTTGTGGCATATTGTTGGAGAGGGGAATTTATTGGAAGGTGCTCTATTGAAAAAAAGCCGTTTATTTTATTCGTATATTGTGGGCAGTATTGCTGTGTCTGTAGTTTGGGGCTCTCTGGTGCCCCCTTGTGGTTACAAGTGTTAATTTAGCGTTTTGATTTTGTTGGGCAGAAAGGTCTTTTGGGAAGAATGAGGCCAGACATCTTCTTCTTCTTTCGGCTGCTTCCGTTAGGGGTTGCCACAGCGGATCATCTTCTTCCATATCTTTCTGTCCTCTGCATCTTGTTCTGTTACACCCATCACCTGCATGTCCTCTCTCACCACATCCATAAACCTTCCCTTAGGCCTTCCTCTTTTCCTCTTCCCTGGCAGCTCTATCCATAATAACATAAAATAGAAAAAGAAATTGAAAATTGTGTAGGTGTTGTCTATCTGGATCAATCCAAGATGCTGATGTCTTTGATTTTCTTCCATGATGTGAGAGGTTTTCTAAACCATTCTGAAGTTAGCTTTCTAAACACAGCTTATGTTTTAAAAAGGAAGCTGATCATTACAAGTCACATGGGTTTCTAGAACTTGAGTATAAAAAGTCACATAGATGCTTCCATGATGCATTTACTCCTCACCAACTACATTATGTCATGTTATATTTCAACCTGCTTAATCCAGACCAGGGTCACTGGAGCCTATCCCAGCTAGCACAGGGTACAAGGCAGGAACAAACCCTGGACCAGTCCATTAAATGGTGAACTAACACACACCAACACACCAAGCACACACTATGGCCAAATTAGCATCGCCATTTCACGTAACCTGCATGTCTTTGGACAGTGGAAGGAAACCAGAGCACCCGGCAAAAAACCCATGCAGACATGGGGAGAACATGCAAACTCCATGCAGAGAGAACCTGGGATGCAAACCTAGTTTCCTAACTGCGAGGCAGAAGTGCAAGCATTGCACCACCATGCCACCCTGACTACCTAATGTGCTTTTAAAATGCTAGCAGGTTTTCTGCCTGTTGGCTATTTGTTGGTTATTATGAGAAATCTGAGACAGTTGTCAGGCAGTCAGACTGAACAGTAAGACTAAGTCAAAGACATTTAATATTAAATACAGAGATACAATCTCTCAGTAGCACACTAAGCCAAAGAAAGACTAGAAGAGAAAAAGCATAGCTTTAGGGAGCCTATAACAAATCCTACTCCACAACATGAAAATGTCTTATGAAATCAGGTTAAAGGCGGTTAGTTTTTCCCTTTTTTTCAAAAATACAACTGAAGGGTAACTCAACAGTATGCTGCAGTACTCTGGGCTTGTAATTTCTGGATGGAGTGGAATAGGAATTGGTGTTTAAATTAAACATTATCATTATTATTATTAATATGCATATTTTCCCTTTTTTTGAGGGTATGTTTTCCTTTCTTAGTCAAAGTAACCGCTGGTAATTCTAACTTGTGTCTTTTCCACTCCAGGTTCTCCCTACAGATCTACTGTATCCAGCAGAATGCAGCCACTGAAATAGATGGAAGGATATTAAAATGAAAAATAGGCAGAATGAGGACTGCAGATTAATTTAACAATATAAGCATATGCAGCATTTTACTAAACACCTTAGTCAATCCAGGAGTCTGGCCACATTTATATACATGCTTCTACAATGCTATTTATTATGGACAAATTTAAAGTGTTGGTGTTTTTTTGACTTGTTTTGTTGGAGAGTGGGTAGAAAATATTTTTTTTAACTTATATTATTACTTTTTTATGTTTCCTTGATCAGGGCTTGATGATGTCATCTAGTGGTGCATCTTGCTATCTTGCCAGCTTTTACGGATGCTGCCCTGTAGCAATGCTGTAGTGAGTGCACGCCAAACTTTTTAAAGGTGTGGGGCTGTGCAAGCTCCTCTGCCTGAATTTCATCTTAAAATAATAGAAAGATGATTTTGCTAATAAGAATAAAAGCTTTGCTTAGAACTTCAGATTTTGACTTAAGTAGTCTTTTGATCATGCTACTTGTTTTAGCCTGCTTACAAAAGTACACACAAACCACTGATCCTAGGTAGTCTTTTGATTTCTATTTCTGGTTTCCATCTTCAAAATTTCCAATCATTTCTAGAAATTAAACAAAAAATTCTCTACATTTAAAGGAAATCTCGCAGATTTTATAAGCACCTGCAAGATCAAGCAAAAAGACAGAATGTAATCTTGAAAGGGCAATTGCTAGGTATGCCCACACTCTTTATGCCAGCCCAATTATAGACTCCCAGCCACTTCATGAGCACATATTTGGGATATGGAAGGAATCCAGAATATTGAGAGAAGCCCACATCTACATGGGGTGAACATGGAAATTCTATATAGGCAGTGATCAGGCTGAGATTTGGAACCAAGGCCTCTGATGTGAGATGTGAGAAGACATTGCTAGCTACTGTGCTAGCCCAAGACAAACCACTGTTTTTTAAATAATTTCAGTCAAGTGGTAAAATGAAGCAGTGGCATTTTTTGAAGAACTGTGTGCTTCCTCTGGTTAGCACATATTGAAAGTGTCAAGGTAGGAATCCTGAACGAGAGAGAGGGAGTGTTGAGATCAATGTCTGGAGCGCGTGCCGCAGATAAAACAGCACATACAACATCACTAATGGCCTACATCTGCTATTCCTAATCACATTTTAAAGGCTGGCCTTCAAGATAACAAAAGAGTTCATTTCCTTCCACACTGATACATGCCAGATTCATCCTTATTGTCATTGTACTTGAGTAATGAAGCACAGACAGCACAATGGCTCTAGTTATCAGATTATTGAAGCTGGCACAGAATGTGCATTGACGTGTGTCCAGTAAAGTTCAGAGTGCAGGATAATTAACTAAGAGACAGTTTACCCAACGGATCAGAGAGCAAGGGTTCAAGACTCAATAGCTTCCGTTTTCGAGCTGTCTTTGACAATGTCCACCATTGTGAGTTTCCAAATAGTTTAGCCAATTCATTTCTTAAAAATGTAGCAAGTATGATAATATTAAGTTCACCACACCCAAACGAGCAAACAATGCAAAGATTATACCCCTCCCCATAAATCTAACTCTCCATCCATTTTCTGAATTCACTTACACAATGATAACATTGGAGGAGCACGTCCAGCACAAGGTACACTCACACATGTACTGGCTGAATATAGAGCAACCCTTAGCATGCTTTTGGAAAGTTAAAAGAAAATCAGACTGTCCAAAGAAAACCTAGTGGAATGTGCATATATGGAATGTTATTAGCCTGGCATTTAAATCCAGCCTTATAGACCTGTGATGTTCCAGGACTAACCACTGTGCCACCAAAACTCTTTAAATAGATGTACATGGATCATCCACAACTTCAAAGTAAGTGGCAGATGAAATGAATAACATTGATTATCTCATTACAATGGCATCTGTCAAGGGGTGGCATGTATTAGGCAGCAAGTGAATAGTCAGTTCTTTATGGTGATGTGTTGGAAACAGGAAAAATGGGCAAGCATAAGGACTTTAACATTTGCCGAATTGTGATGGTGAGACGACTGGCTCAAAGCTTCTCCAAAATGGCAGATCTGTTAGGATGTTCACAGTTTACAGTAGTTAGTACCTACCAAAAGTGGTCCAAGGAAGGACAACCAGCGACAAGGTCATAGGTGTCCAAGGAACATTGATGCACATGTGGAGCGATGGCTAAGCCATCTGGTCTGATTTAAAGCAAGAGCTACTGTAGCACAAACCATTAATAATCTTAATGCTGGCCTTGAGATAAAGGTGTCAGAACACACAGTGCATCACAGCTTGCTGTGTATTGGGCTGTGTAGCCACAGGCTGGTCATACTGATCAATGTCCATCACCAAGTGCCTACAGTAAGCACATGAATGTCAAAACTGGACCATGGAGCAATGGAAGAAGGTGGTCTGCTCTGAAGAATCTTGTTTTCATTTAGATCATTTGGATAGCCAGATGCATGTGTGTCATTTGACTGGGGAAGAAATGGCTACAGAATGTACTATGGGAAGAAGGCAAACTTGTGGATGAAGTATGATGCATTGGAGGATGTTCTGCTGCACTGCAAAAAATGAAATCTTAACAAGCCAGACAATCTTGAAAAGAAATAATAGATCTTGTTTTTTTATTTTAAGAATAACTGACTTGAGTAGATTTGTATGTGTAAGATATATAATCTCATTTTTAGAAAATTTAACAAGTTAACAAGTTAAACTTTCTCACTATATTGGCAGATAATTTTGCTTGATTCTAATACCTGCAAAAAACCAGTGTGAAAAAATGAGAAAAAATAAATAAAAAACAAGAAAAAGGTATTAGAATCAAGCAAAATTATCTGCCAATATAGTGAGAAAGTTTAACTTGTTAACTTGTTAAATTTTCTAAAAATGAGATTATATATCTTACACATACAAATCTACTCAAGTCAGTTATTCTTAAAATAAAAAAACAAGATCTATTATTTCTTTTCAAGATTGTCTGGCTTGTTAAGATTTCATTTTTTGCAGTGTGGGAGAACTTTTGTCCAGGTATTCATGTGGATGTTACTTTGACGCATACCACCTACCTAAATCACGTATACCCATTCATGGAAATGGTATTCCCTGATGGCAGTGGCACCTTTCAGCAGGATAATGCAGCATGCCACACTGCAAAAATTGTTCAGGGATGGTTTGAAGAACATGACAATAAGTTCAGGGTATTGACTTGGCATCCAAGTTCCCCAGATCTCAATCCAATCGGGCTTCTGTGAGATATGCTAAAAAAACAAGTCTTACAGCTTACAGGACTTAATATGTGCCAAATAGCACAAGACACCTTCAGATTTCTTGTGGAGTCCATGCCTCAATGGGTCAGAGATGTTTAGGCAGGTGGTTTTAATGGTGTATATCCAATATCATAATAGTAGAGGGCACTCTCACACTGAGCCACCCACCTGCACCCTTTTGTTCTTCATGCAATCCCTTCCTTAAGATGGAAGAGACTAACTCAAAAGCTAATAGGTTAAAGGATAATGTCTCTCCCAGAATTAATGGAATTAATTAATGAAATTAATTCCAGGAATAACAGAAGCCTGAGGAAAACAGATCCTTGTGTGTGTGCCACAGTGGCTAAGAGGTGGGCAGTACACCCCAATGCCTCTGAGTAGATGTTTGACCCTGCAGGTCTGCAAAGGGCTAGAGATTTAAATGTAGCTTTGAAATGCTCTGGTGCCCACTGTTCAAGGCAATTTTCTTTTTATTGTATTTGTAATTGTAATAATCAAAGAATCCATGAGAGGGCAGTAGTAATAAAGAATTATGGTAAAAGTTGTGAGCTTGTGAAGAAGATGATGCTTATTTCACCAATTGACTTGCCTTTTTTAGGTATTAACATTTTCAAGTTCAAATGAAGAAGAAGCTTCATTGCATTAACAAAAACTTTCATTAGGATTGATGATGCTTCTGGGTTTGAGAAGGCAGAGCAGTGGTGCAGGACTCATCACCCAGCCTTTTCACTGTTTTTGCAAACTGTGTCTCAGTTTTAAAAGAAATAAAATGGAGCTTGCCATACATGTTCGTGATGATTATACCGTGAGGCACAGACACTAGCCTTCTGACAGCAGACTTAAATGACGCTCTCTTTTCCTGTTGGCTACCCTTTGAGCTATTGCTATACTTTTTTGTCGACAGCTGCCTGTTTAATTCCAGACTACCTTTTTCTTTTCTTCGACGTCCCATCCCTCCCCTCCACCCCCATGTGTTGAAACAATGAAATCCACTGGGAGCAAGGTAAACATCTGCAGTCCCAACATTTTTGAAACAGACACTTCATTCAGACTGCATCCTGATGATACATTCCTTGGCAGGTCTCGACTGGTTCAAGAGGGCAGAAAGCCGCATTTACATTACCTTTCCATGAGGCTTACTTGAAAGATTTGGAGAAAACATTGCCAGTCAGCATATTGGATATAAATTAAATTAGGGAGCTGGAAAATGATGGCAGCTTAACCGACATGCTGTGAGGTGTATAAGAAGCCTCTAGAAGGGATGATAAACGGCTTTTTCTTTGATTTCCACAGGGTAATAATAGGTGCAATTTTTGTTGAAAATTTGTTTCTGTTACAATCCCTACATACTGTTTTATTTATGGCAAAGTTGTTCAGATGAAGTCAAAATTTATATGTTAATTTTTATGTATGTGTCAGAATGTGAACAAATCATCCAATCCAAAAGATACTTGGCACAGTTTTTAGCATTTTAAAACGTTGGAAGTCACTCAACCTGATTTAGCTCTACAAAGATAATAATTTTTGCACACATTACCCCTGCAGTGTTTAAAAACTGAATGTCACAGTTTTATGTAATGAAAGTCATGCGCTGGATGTGTGGGATTTTTTTAACTGCTATGCTTTATTATTTTATAGAAAAAAATCATATAAATAAATCAGGGTGGCAGGTGACTAGGGTTCACATCTCAGGTCTTCCTTGCGTGGAGTTTGCATGTTCTCCCCATGTCTGTGCGGGTTTCCCCCAGGTGCTCCGGTTTCCTCCCACAGTCCAAAGAGGTAAATTGGCCCTTGTGTGTCTTTGCCCTGTAACAGGCTGGCACTCTGTCCTGGGATTGTTCCAACCTTGCTAGCTGGGATAGGCTCTATCCCCCCTGTGACCCTGGTCTGGATTAAGTGGGTTAGAAAATGACATGACCTATGAATAAATAATACTATCAGAGATGGCAAATTTAAGATATTATGGAGCATGTTGATGTATTTACATGGGATGCTAGTAGTCTGCAATATTATGCTATTGTACATCCAGCATCACTAATCCCAGTGCTGAATCTGCCACCTTAAGGGTCCAATCTGCAGTTTCATTCTGGAGCAGAATGTCCCCAGATCCGTCTGTGATGTTCAATCAGCCAGACCACTAACATCTGCTTTTACTTTCTTGTATTCCAGATCTTATATCCTGTATTTAATTATCTGAAAATGTCACCCATCCTGTTGCTATGTTCTGCTGTCTTTTGATACTTACTGCCAACTTACTCCTATGTACATTCTGCTTGCCCATCCATCATCAAACCTGCTTAATCCAGGTCAGGCTAAGGAGTAGTATCAGGTTCAAGGCAGGAGGGAACTGTGGAGGCCATGTGGGCTGATTGTAGGGAACACCCATGCATACACTCACAGTCTCGTACCAGGCCAGTTAGGAGTCACCAACATGCATGTCACTGAGAAACAAACCACAGTGCCCAGAAAAAAAACCAAAAAAAAAACCAACACTCTTAGAGAAGATGCAGACTTCACAATGAATCAACCAACCGGCACCTCCTCTATTCAGGTTATTCTCATATTTCTGCATGCTTTCTGTGGTGTCAATACATTGGCAGCCTCTACCCCATGTTATTTACCTTGTGTTTTTATGTTTGTATATTGATTACTGTTCTAGACTTGTTCCCTTTTCAGTTATTCTTGTCAAAGACACTATATAAAATATTGATTAGTTTGTAAAATATTGCTTTTATTGCTGATCTCTTGCTTTGCTGCATTCAATCTATGCAGTTTAAGAGTGACCATAATGTTGCTGCAGAAAATGTGTTTTACTACTGCATATGTGGTTCTAGGCATTGAACAGCTTTCTTATTATTGATACTGCCATCATTATGCCTTAATGTAGGTCCTGATTACAACACTGAGCCCATGGCAAGGGCAATAGGTGCAGATTTTCATTGCTGGCTGCCAATTCATGTGAGATAGTCCATTCATCCATCCACCAGTACCCAATTTATTAAATCATTTCCAAATTTTGCATCTGAAGCCTATTTTGAAAATACTGGCTGCAAAACACACACATAGCCTGCAACTGAATGCCAGTCCTTTGCAGAACACACATACTTATAGCAATCCAATATAAAGTCAACTATTAACCTATCACACATGTTTTGGGGACTTATGAAGGAATACCCATGCAGAATTTGGTGTTTAGTAAGAGCCACTTTTCCCAGTTTTTGGGCTCAGACTAGGCATTCCACACAAGTTCACTATTTGGCCTTTGTCCTTTGAAGATCTATTCCTTTATGTGAGAGTTGTACTGGGTATGTCCTGTACTTCTGCAACAAACGAATACTGCAATTTATCTGCATGGTAGCTTATGGCTGCCTGGTGTTCATTGTTTATTTTGTATCTTGCATCATACCTCAATGTAGGTATTCATATATACAAGAAAACACATTATACATGTATGAGCACTGAAGTGAACATCAGTACATCAGTTGATTGCAATAAATCAACTTTGCTGCTGCCAACAATGAGCACAGCTCACCACAGTCAGCCACTAGATCTTAGTAATCACATCACAACAATAACTTCTGGTCCACATCCCCTGCCCTGGGTAATTCTTTGAAATAGGCTGACGCCTCTGCAAAATTTGACTCTCTAATCAGCATGCTTTGTGCATGCAAGCGGCTTGACTAGTATTACAGTAAGTAAATCAGAGCTTTGCTGATGGTTTTTATTTCAGAGAATTGTATTTCTGCCTTTTAATTGGATATATTCTTCCATCTTTTTAAAACAACTTTAAAATGAGGAGTTTTCAGGGGTGCAGTGGTTAGCACTGTTGCCTAACAACCCCAGTTGCATAGTTAGATCTGGACCACCCTATATATATATATATATATATATATATATATATATATATATATATATATTGTCACAAGCGGCTGTTGGACAGACCAGCCGGGACGCCTGGAAGGACCTGAAGGTGGCATATTCGTCCTCCGGGCCACAAGGGGGCAACCGCCCTGGATCTGGAGAGGACCACGGGAGAGGAGCAAGGAGGTTCAAGCCCATTGGGGCCTGTGGCCACCACCAGGGGGCGCCCTGAGTCTCAGAGAGCCCGGGAAACATTTACTTCTGCCACACCCGGGAAGATGGAGGAAGATCCTTCCAGGGACTCCCGGAATGCTTCTGGGTGCAAGAGCAGCACTTCCTGGTGTGGCGGGCACCTGGAGCACATCTGGGTGGAAATAACAGGGGCCGCCTTCCTACAGTCTGGGAGCTAGAGTCGGGAGTGGGAGCAGGACGAGGCTCCCATGGAGAAAGGAAAGGTGGTCCAAGGACATTGGGGAAGAGGCCCAGGTTAAAGATGGTTATTGCTGGGAGCACTGTATGTTGTGTAGAAACTGTGTTAAATAAACATGTGCTTTTTTATAAAGATGTGGTCTCCATCTGGTGGTGTCTGGGCATGTCTCACACTATATATATATATATATATATATATATATATATATATACAGTATATATTGTAATATGGACGCTATATAGCGCCCGACCGGACACAGACTCACACTGAGGCACATGTAAAACACTAAGAACTTTTATTTTTCTTCACCTGTGGGGCACGTCTTCCCCGTGAACCCCACAGGCAATACACAGTCCCAAAAGCCCTTTAATGCAACACAAAACACTTTTCTGGCACCACCACTCCTCCCGTCTAGCTTCGTCCTCCACCTCCCGACTTTGGCCCTCTAATTGTAGGGAGGCTCATTAAGCCGTGCAGCTCCTCCAGGTGGTGGCCACGGAGCCCAACAGGTCTGAGTCCTGAAGTCCCACACCTGTGGCCCCGATGTAACCCAGGAGGGCTGCCACCACGCGTTCCGGGGGACATAGACTGCATCCCATGGCTGCTCCCCCGGATCCAGTGTTGAAGGGGCCTCCCGGCCGGGCATGGGACCCGGCCTCCCGTCACTTTATTATATATATCAACTCTATATATATAAAATCCTAAGCCTAAAAGTGCAATGAATTTGTGCAACGATTTTATGTGACTTTTTATGTGACTTTTTTGTCATGCTTTAAATCGGGCTTATTTTAAAACCTACATATACAGTATATGTTTGGTATCATTCTTTTCAGAATTTATCGAACTTTAATGTGATGTTATTAGATTTTCAGTTTTTTATTCTGTTTTTAAATTATAAACTAAAAAAATATCAATAACTCATGTTCCATGAGACAAGACATTGTGCCAAAAGATTTAACCATGCCCGGGGCCAGAAATAAAAGACAAAGAGTAGGACAGCTGCTGTACAGGCCTTTAAATGTTCGAAGCACCACACGAGATGCAGATCGAGCAAAGAGGAGGTAAAAAAAAAAATACCGTATTTGTTTCCCATTGTGTCACCGTTTAAGAGGGGGTTTCAGAGGAGTGAACGTGTCTCCTTGGGGTGCGTTCAGCCCCTCTCTTCACAACATGAGCTGCAGAGACGTGAAGTGGCTGGCAGGCTGGGGTGGTTGGCGAGTGAAGCGAGCAGGGGGGAACCCTCTAGTGTGTGTGTATATATATATATGTATATATATCCATCCATTATCCAACCCGCTATATCCTAACTACAGTGTCACGAGGGTCTGCTGGAGCCAATCCCAGCCAACACAGGGCGCAAGGCAGGTAACAAACCCCGGGCAGGGCGCCAGCCTACCGCAGGGCATGCACACACACACACACTAAGCACACACCAGGGACAATCTAGAATTGCCAATGCACCTAACCTGCATGTCTTTGGACTGTGGGAGGAAATCGGAGTACCCGGAGGAAACCCACGCAGACACAGGGAGAACATGCAAACTCCACGCAGGGAGGACCCGGGAAGCAAACCCGGGTCTCCTAACTGTGAGGCAGCAGCGCTACTCACTGCGCCACCGTACTGCCCATTATATATATATATATAATTTTTCTTAAAGCTCTTAGTAGTTTGAATAGATGTAAGTGATAAAATAGTATAACCTTCATTATGGTAAGCTAAGCTAAATTTATTTGACAGGAAAAAGGAAAGCAAAGCTTAATTTGATACAGATGCATGAGAAAATAAACCGCTTGGGGCTTACATCGAGGAAAAGGCAAAAGTAAAGTGTAGATAACCCAGACCCCTAGCCTCTTCAGTATATTGAATTATGTCCTGCCTGGTTGTATATAGTTTTGGCTGACAACATGGATTTCACTGTTTACATTGGTGCCATCCCAAGCCTAGAATTTTAATTATTAATTAAAAGCTTTAAAACATGAATTAGTACAAGAATTTAGTTGGAGTATTAATCCATAGCTCTATATTTACTCTAAGCTATCATACTGGGCAATTGAAACAGAGAAGCAGTCAGCTTTGGACTTAAGCAGTGGCTGTACACCCACCCTGGACTGTCCTGGACTTCAGTGATCACTCCATTGCTTCTGTAGGTGTCTAAGAGCTTTGTGTAGATTGTTTGCCATTTTGAAAGTTAAGTCCTCACATCAATCAGTCTGCACTTGGTCCTCTTACATTGCCATCCGATTCCATTTCTTATTTATCCATTTTTTCTCCTCTTCCCTGTTGGGTCTGGAGGCACATTAATTCCAGTCCTTAAAAGGATGACCTGCATTTTTTAACCCAGTTTCAAGCACAAAAAGCATCATTCTCACTTAAATCCAAATCACCAAATATAATTGTCTTTACACTTTCTGCTTACTTTTGTTATTTTCTTTGCTTCAGGTTTACCCTGAAGTCCATAAAGTGCTTTTCTTTTCACATCGACAAATTGCATGTGACAAATCCATTTTTCTGCAATAACAAGATCTCTTAAAAAAGTCATTAGAGGGCGCCACAATCTTCAAATAATAGACGTTTCATTCCAAGTGCCACTTTGCTCAAGTCTCCTAAGGCTGGTACACAGCAGCACTAATCTGTCAGAAGTGTATTCTGTTGCCAGTGACCAGGTTAAAATGAAAATACATGTTGGTGTGCTAGTCCCTGAAGAATCCAAATATGTTACAGTGTAAATAGAAAATAGCTACTCTGTGCCCCTCATCTTTTTCAGTTCCAAACGGAAAACTGAGTTGAAAGGTGGATGCATTTCTTTCTTCTAGACTAAGGTAATAAACATTAAAACACCAGCTCTCTGGCCTCATCTCTTCACACTCTGTGTTCAGGCATGGTAAGATGTTTACAGAAGCCTTCATAAAAATCTTCTGAGTTATAATCAAACTGGAATTCAGCATCATGTTTCTTAAGCTGAATGGATGGCCTCTTCTTTTGTAGTTCAGTGGTGTGCATCTGACCCTAGTGCTGTAATAACAAAAATAATTACCAGGATCTTCAGCACTGGCCCTGGCCCTAATAGCTTGGAGCAAACAATTATTTGTAAAAAGTGAGCCAGCTGGTGAATTACAGACTAATTTCCAATTTAGTATATCTATTTAAATATCTGGGATATGTGATTCCTTCTTAATTGGCAGCTGTGCATTCATAATATTTTGGTCCATTGTAATCAGGATTAACAAAAATTGCACCACTTTTTATGAAGTAAATGGTACTTGTTTTGCTGGAATTGTGTGCAGCTTTTGATTTGATTTGGATGATTGCATTATTTTCTTCAGAGTTTAATTGTTCTTTTCGAATGGTGGGTTTCACTGGAGGGACCTTTCATCCTGATTTAGAAAATGCACTTCACAAAGTTTATGTGTTGTTTCTGGGGTATGATGGTTTGGTTTATGTTGTTTATTATTTATGAACTGCTTCTGGGCAAGCTTCTTCAACAATAAGGTCAGTCAGTCAGTCATTCTCCAACATGCTATATCCTAACTACAGGGTCACGAGGGTCTGCTGGAGCCAATTCCAGCCAACACAGGGCGCAAGGCAGGAACAAATCCCAGGCAGGGCGCCAGCCCAATGCAGGGCACATACACACACACGCACACGCACACGCACACACACACACACACACACACGCCAAGCACACACTAGGGACAATTTCGGATTTTTTAGGACAATTTTGCACCTAACCTGCATGTCTTTGGACTATGGGAGGAACCTGGAGTACCCAGAGGAAACCCACGCAGACACGGGGACAATAAGGTGTAAACTTATATTTCTATGCAGACAGAACTCAAATTAATTTTTTGTTTAAGTCAGACTTTTACCATCTAAGCTGTGGCCTACTAACCTTGAAAGCTCTACCCATTATCTATCTATCTATCTATCTATCTATCTATCTATCTATCTATCTATCTATCTATCTATCTATCTATCTGTCTGTCTGTCTGTCTGTCTGTCTGTCTGTCTGTCTGTCTGTCTGTCTGTCTATCTATCTATCTATCTATCTATCTATCGGGTCCAGTAATGGAGAGCACATTGATTATAGCCATGCAACCATAACGTGGAACTGGTGCAAGGCCAAACAAGATGGCTTAGAATGCAGTGTGAGGAGGGAGAGGAAGTGTTGTGTTTGTACAGTGAGGTTGACATTTGAGCAAGCCAGCTCTCCAGGTAGCTACAGTTGTAAGATCTGTGTGTTATAGCACAGATGCATTACAATTTTTTTCTGTACAATTTTTTAAAATTCCTTTCTTATTAGGGGTTTGAAGCATGTCGAATTTATTTCTGCACTTCAGATATTTTTTGGAGTTTGATTTTCAAAATATTTTTTTGTATTTTTCCAGATTCTGTTTAGTTAGAGCCACTATCTTTTTGGGCTGTTTGCCATTGATGCTGGCTCAGGAAGTGTTCTCATGGAGAGCAGTTACATCTGCCATAAAGGTTTTTTTCATTGGACATACATGTAATTTGCAATCGCTAATCTCTTTTTATGGACATTGAGTCAAAGTGGCCTGGTTGCACCTGCAGTGTTTTCATTTGTGGGTGAGTTCAGCATTGTATCAGAAGGCAAGAAAAGGTAAGTTTGTTGGTGGACAACTACTGCTGATTTCAGGTATCCAGCCCTGTCATGCATGCCTGTTGACATTTGCAACTATGCTCCAGACAATGTCCAAAAAAAATACAATACGATACAATACAGAACAGCAGCAAACTCCCAGTGTGTTCGAGCACAAGGTATACACATAGCTATAGTACAATATATGGACAATGTACTTCTGCTGTCTTTATATATTGCCCGGTGGCATCAGGCTTTCAGCTTTCACTGATTAGGCAGGCCATCATCGCTACTATTTATTGGTTATTTTTCCACTTATTTTGTTATTAAAAGACATTATTCTCATTATTTGTACTTGAGCTGCTATCTGTATATTTGACAAATAAACACATTGTGCACTGTCCTGGAATAAGGGGAATTTTTAATACATAATGGAATTTATTTAATTCATCTAAGGAATGTGGAAAAATTGTCGATCCTAAATCAAATATATAGAAAACCAATTAACAAATTGCCATCAGGCTGTCCAAGTGGTGTTTGTACATCTGAAACAGAGTAAAGATAGGCTGTTATGTGCAGCCACTTGTTTGTCTAATCCCACTTTTATATTTTTCTCTCTTTTGAAAAGGCTGCCACAGGCCATAATAATCAACAGCGCTCTGTTGTCATCTAAAAGAAGGACAAGCTCTTCTTTAGAAAAGTGTCACTTTCTTTCACAGTATCTGTCTGTTGTTTCTTTTGTGTTTGTTTAAGAAATGGTAGATATTCAATTTTCTACTGTGTATGTGCTTTTTTTGTTTGGTTATTAAATTATGATGTCATGTTTACTTCATATTACTTTTTTCACAACTTTATTTCATTTTCGCAAAGGACCAGAAACAGCATCATAAAATAAAATAATTTTATTTTAACAGATTTAAAACAGATTGTTTCTCATTCATTTTGTGATGCGTTGTTGTAGTCAACTTTAGGGTGTAGGGTCAACAAAAAAGTACTAAAGTAGTGGTAAAGTGGACGATTAGGAAGGTTTTGGGGAAAATAAATTGAAAAGTAGATTGTACTGTACATTCTGCTTATTTCACATATTATTCATAAAGTTGCTTGTTACTCTCTAAGAGTCATTAGTTTTGGGAAACGTGATATTTCTGTGATATTCATTCATCAATTTCCAAACCCGCTCAATCCCATTCAGTACTGCCACAGACCAGCGCATCACTGTACATAAGGATAGAAACACAAAGGATGGGGTACAAGACACACTCATGCACATGTTCATGCTGATTGATAGCTTAGAGCTGCTAGTTACTCCATTCTACACATCTTTAGGAATCAAAAGTGTTTTATGTCATCAAATGTATGCTCCTCAGCATCTTCTTGAAAAAAAATCTGTTTACACTGTGTGACGGGGGCCGCAGCCATTACCTGGCTGGGACGCCAATGGAATGGAAGGACTCTGGGAGAGAGGATCACTGAGGCAGTACCTCCCCTGAGATGTTAGAGGGCTGCCTTTCTGGGTGGCTGTGGCACTGTGGATCCCCACAGGGAGCACTGGGATTTGGAGTTTGGTGCAGCCCTGTTGGATTCCGTTGGGGCCACCAGGGGGAGCTGCAGAGCCCTTACATGGACTTCCATCATATTTGGGACCTGGGAGTGATTCCAGGTAAACCTTATGAACCACCTGGAGCACTCCCAGGTGCTGATTAAAAGGAGCTGCCTCACTTCACACTGGGGGCCTGAGTCGGAAAAAAGCTGGTGAGGAGGAGTGGAGGCGGAAGGACTGGCTCAGAGAAGGAGCTGTGAATTGTCAGTGTACTGTGCTGTGCTTTATATACTGTGCTGTGGGAAGCAGAGAAAAACACTCCCCAACTCTCAATAAACTGTGTGCTGTGTGGTCAATAGTGTCCTGCCTATCTATGTCGGGGTTAGGGCGGCTATACGCTCCCTGCGACATCACAACTGATGTATCCCAGATGATGTCAGGTTCTATGAGCCATTTTAAACAGTATTTAAGCAGGTATTATTTAGCCTTTGTGTCTAATGCATTACAGGATCTTATGATTTTTTTTTTCTAAGACTCAAACCAAATCTAATTTTGGCTCCTCATTTACTGTTGACTCCTACCTTATAGCTGATGTTGCCCAGGATAATCTTATTCAGAATGTGGATGAATGGGTATGTGGGTATATATAATGCCATATATAATCTTAGGACAAAAACACACAGGGGATATTCTGTGCTGCTTCACTGTTTCATTTGTCAAACTATATAAGGAAGAATGCCATGGCTTCATTTGTACTCATCAGCCTTGCCCTAAACCTCTATCGCTCCCACATTGCCACTGGATTGTGAGTGTATAGCATCAGTATTCTTTTATCCCCATGTGGCTTATCTCAGTTGTCCAGTATTACAGCTCCTCTGCAGAGTTCCAATGTTCACACCACAGCCCCCCTCAACTCCCCTCCCCAACCTGTTTCTGCAAACCTCAGGGGCTTCAGATATTTCCTGCACTGTGAGCACAGAAAGCAGGAGTTGTGAAGTTAAAAGTGATGCTTAGTGAGATTTCTTCCAGATTTCATGCTTTTAGGCAGTAGACAGTAGGCAGTGTTTCAGAATGATTTGCTATGGAATGTTATGGAGGGTATTTATAGTACCATTATTAACATGAATCAAAGAAGTAGCCTCTGTCAGAGTGCTATCAGAGCACTAGCATGTTGAGAAACAGAAATTTATACAAGTATATTGATGGATATGTGGAAACCACACATTCATCGCTGTAGTCCCACATGGTCCTGGCAAACTTTACCAACTGGTCCAGTAAAAATGAGGGCAATAGCTAAAAAGTGAAATTACAAAAAAAGAAAAAAATGGCACTATGTATTGACAGCAAGCATGGATCAAAACTTTCTTAATAAATCTTGAACAGACCTGCGTTTGAACCCTTGTTACTATTTATATGCCACAGTCTCCCTTGCCTGGACCAATATGGACATAAGTGGAATCTTAGAGTGTCAATTGCTGTGACCGTCTGGGCTTCCTTCCTTGTGACTCCTCCATCGCAGCGAGTAGCTGCGGGTCTGCCTAATGTTAGCAGAACAAATGCTGGCAGGGGATTATTGCTACTTATTATCTTAATGATGCTTATTTTCACTGCTAATTGCTTAATTTATGAACTACCAACGCTAATCAATCAAGATTTAACATGTGGCAATTAGAGTGGATTAGGAGTATCAGAAGTTTTACAAATGATTTTTAATTTGCAAAAAAGATCTCTCACTCTCCCTTTCCAGCTCTCCTGTATCTATCAGTCTATGGTGTGACATCATGCCAGGTTGGAAAGAGGTTATTATTGGCAAGGCATGGGAACCACAAAGCTAGCACAAATTGAATAAAGGAACCACTTGAGATGGAGAGAAAGTATCTCCGTATGTAAGGTTTGGATGAGAGGCACCTCTATATGCCATTAGCCCTTTGGACTGGTGTCAAGAAGGTGAAGATACCCAGGTCACCAGAGCAAAAGAGACAGAGTAAAGCACCATGAGGGAGCTCTGAAAATGCTAGAGGCCACACAGCAAGGGCTAAGAATGCCTACCACTCATACTAAAGAGCAGAGTGAGACTTTTGGGGGACATCAGTTAGGCTTTGGCCCATAGCGACTTATTTTGTATATCCAGGTATTGCAGGTTAGCGTTTAGTATATTGATGTTCTTTGCTTGATTTCGTTTGGTCTTTGTTCTGTGCCTAGCTAGATACATTTGCTAGTTCCTGTTAGAATATCTGTGTATGACCCTTCACTTGTTCTTTGGACTCTGCTTTTGTATTTTGCCCAATTAGATTTTGTTGCTGTTGCCTTCTGTATATCTTTAGGCATTGCCTTTCCTGCTTACTATAGAGCTCTGTCTTATTCAGAAGCAGGTTCCAAAATCATATATGCTGGAGGAAGCAGAAGAGGTGAAGCTTACAGAGTCAGAACCAAAATACCAAAGTGAGATCAGTGTTCTTCCTAGGATAAGGTTCTTCTCCACTCTTAAGAATGGAAGCAGAAACTGTATTTAATGATTGTGAATCCTTGTTAACGCTCCCCCTGTGCTTTCATTTTCCATCACCCATGAAACACTACCCACACTCACATGTCTGACATGATATATATTGTGAGTGCTATGTTGGATGGCCTGGCATCCCAATCAAGATGGAGGCACATTCCTTGCCAGGGTGACAGACTGTAATGGAAGGACAAGGATGGTTCGATGTTCCATCCCAACCAGAATGGGACGACTGCTTGGAAGAACAGAAGGTGGCTGCTCCAAGGAGTTATGTCTTGCCCCCTTGCACATGATGGCAGCACCCCACTGGTGGTACTCCAATGTGGATACTCATAGGGCATGCTCAGAATTGCAGTCTCATTGAACAGCCCTATTGGGAAACTTGGGTGTCACTAGGGAGAGCTGCAGAGAATCATTATAGCCTATTTGAAGAGCTTTTGCCTAGAACTGTTTCCAGTGTGGAATGTTGTCGAACCGAAGTACTCCTGGGTCTGACATAAAAGAAGCTGAGCTTCCTGCATGAGCTGTTGAGAGTTGAGAGAAGACTGGATAAGACTACGTGGAGGTGTGGAAGGAGATTAGAGAACACATTGTATTATACTTTTGTGGAAAAGGATTTGGAAGTCTGTGAAGGTATTGTGAAATAAAAATATCTTCTATTTGAACCCAGGACAGTGCCGTGTACTTGTGTCATGGAGTTTAGGGGCTCAGTTGCACCCCCTGCTGGTTACATATATATGTGTGTGTATGTGTATATATTTAATCTATATACATATACATACATCAGCATGTAGTAGGTGGATAGGTAGCCATAAATCATTAAAGCATACAGACAGCTTTAGTGAAAACAGGCCAATCTACCATCATAGCTTTTCTTCAACTATTCATTTCAAGTTGATGGAGCTCTTTTCCTAGGACTGTTCAAATATTCCTTTCTAGCCACTGGAAGATCAGTGTGGGTCACCAGGTTGAGCACATTATTCATTTTATAGCATCAAATATATTATTTTCTCAGAATTTCAAATGAACTGTTCATCTACTGAAGGTTTTATTTTTGGCTTCTTTGATGCCTCTATTTTCTTCTGTTTAACCTTGAATGATGATTTTACAGTAGCTTTTTAATTTGCCCATTACAAAAACAGAAAGGAATCATTGAATACTCATTTAACTATCAATCTTTTGTATTTATTTCTATATACACACAGACAGCTCACAGCAATTTCCACCTGTAGTGCGCCATATGCAGCTTCCCTGGAAATTATATAAATTTGAAATAATAAAAGGAAACTGCACATTTTAGAGACATAATTACAAAAAAAAATAACTAGCCTTTAGGAACATATGCAAATAATTCACTCAGAAAAACAAGCCATTTATGTCCCAAGCTGATTATCTAGAATTTGAAAAGCAAATTGTAGCTGTTTTTTGTTTATTTTGAAACAAAAACGTTCCTGCACCAAGCAGTCACATATACTGTAGCAATTCACTTTTATTCTTATAAACCAGTGAAGCTGAAGCTCAGTGTTAGATCATTTTTTGTTCTGTGCCTAAAGCTTTCAGCGTTTATTCAACCAACACTTTATTTCTTTGCCTTTGGCAATTAGTTAATTAGTGGGGTGATACTTTCTTATATCAATTTTTGTGCTGTTTTCTTTCATATACAAAGTTAAGTTTTATTTTATGCTTTTTTCAGGCCATTTCACTGATTGTGTTGGCCTTGTCAGTGGTCTAGTCTGTGAGTGCAAGTTCAGTTTGAAGAATCACAGCACAACGGTAATCTTATATGCGTGTCTCTCATGGGTGACAGTAATATAAAAACTAACAATAAACACAACACTGGCATTAGCACAACCCCATACGTTAAATACGACCAACACTTTTTGCTTTCTTTGCTTCAGGTGATATACACAAGGATGCACATTAGGTACGCTAATGCATCTGATAGTACAAGGAGCTTTTGGGTAATCTTAGGATAAAAACTGGCCTGGTGTCTGGTGATGCAACTACTAATGAAAATTAAATCAAATTAATCTTTGATTTAGTTATTTGTATTTATTAAATAGTATTAGAGATGGGAAATCAGCTATCCTGTTTAAAATGTTTCAGAAAATGAGACTAACTATACAAAATGAATACAAAAAAGTATTCTAACATTCTCAGACCCACTTTGTTCAAGTGAGGGTTGCAGGGATCTGGAGCTTGTCAGGGCAGTACTGGGCACAAGGCAGGAAACAACATTGTACACAGTGCCAGTTCATCATACGCATACACACATGCTGGCAAATCTAAGGATTACCATAAACTGAGATATCTTTGGGAATGTGGGAAGAAAACCTTGGCAGATATGGGCAGTACATACAAATTTAGCATGGAAAACAACCAGGCATGGGTTTTGGACCCTAGACACTGGATCTGTGAGGCAGTTGCATTCACTACTGTGCCTCTCCATTAAAGTATGCCATTGGGATTACTTGTATTTGTCATTTTTCTTGTGGCCCTTAGGCTTTCTTGCCAGTCGTTACTCCATTCACATGGAAGTCCACTATATTGTTCATCTCCTTAGGCTCTTTAGGAAGGTAACTTCCTTAACTGTCATTGTTATGCAGTCACCTTAATTCTTAAGGCACCAGACATTCTCATACAAGGCAATTGGTAATCCCAGAACCTGTTAGCACCTTCGGAGTAGAGAAGCCCTTGTGGTTTGTGCTGGATGCAGATATCATCTAAATAAATGTAAAATAACAGCTTTGTTAAATAAAAATGTTAAAAAGAAAAAGCAAACTTAATGGCATTCATTCTTTCAAATGATTTAAATCATTGTAATTCCACAGAGAAAGAACTGATAATAATCATTCAAGAGATTTTTAGAAGTAATAAAAACATTGTTAAAAATAAACTCTTACCTAAAATGACACCTCAAAGTACATTATCTGTGAAAAGTGACATCAGCTTTATCCATAATAGTACCAGGAGACTAACAGTACTTCTCCATATTAACTGAGTGGCAAGTTGTTAGTCAAGTAATAACACAATAAGCAGAATGGCCATGCTATGTTGTGATGGGTCAGTCTGTGGAGGTCTGTCAACGTAAACACAGAAATCTCATAAATGATGATCTTTCAGTGGAGCTGTGGAACGGTTAAGTTCACATGACTGATTCCTTCCTCATATTTTGCATAATGCATGTTTGGTACAGTTGTTATGTTTTTTATGTGCTGCTGGACACATTTGTGTGTTCTGTAAATGCTTGTGTGGGTTTCTCGCCTGTGCTCTGGTTTTCCTTTGATATCCAAGTCAGGTTAGTTGGTGACTCTGTACTGGTCCAGAATGCATAAATGTACCTTGGCACTGTGCCCAGGGTTGGCTGCTGCCTTGATCACAGATCAGATAGGTGCTGCACTCTGTGGATTTGAAAGATGAATAAATAAATACCATTTAGATTTCCTCTTTTCTTCTTTGTTCCTTATGCTGTCTTGCAGTTCTTTCATCATATCTATGTAAAGAACTCATTAATTATGAGTTATTATTTATTCTTTAATTATTGTTATTGATATTTTTGTTGTTATTAATTTTAATTGTTATTTTTGTGTCATCAAGCGCAATACATATTGATGTTTAGTTTTGTTTAGGGCTGGGAATCAATTTTAAAAAATCAGTTAACTGCATAAATGTATGTAATTAATCGCGATTAATCGCATTTAACATTAAAACATGTAATTATAAAATGAATACATAAATCATGAAGTAAATTCTCACTGAATCACAAAATTAATGTAGAATCAGCACAAAGGAATTTAAAAAAATAACGGCACAGTTTAAATCTAAACAATGACCTTAAACCAGAACTTTCAATAAAATACTTCTTGAGCAAGTACAACCTGAATTTGAATGCCTTCCTAAACGGCAAGTTGAAAAGACAGCAGTAAGAAAATTCAAGGCCAATGAATTAATTCTCAAATTGGAATAGCATAGGAGACACAGGCGTGTCAAAGTAAAGAACGATCGAAATGAATTTGAATGCACTGCTGAAGACTGATTTAATTAAAAGAATATGCATCTCTTAAATGTGCATGCATTAAAACTTGTGTTAAAATCTTATCCTCAATTGTTCGTCACCATCAATGATTGAAAATTATACTCTACACAAGACCTGAGTCTGCGAACATCAATCTCTGAGCTGCCTTTTTTTTTTTTAACGCCCCAACACCTCACCCCCCCCCACCCCCCCCCCCATCCCTCTGTCCCAACCTTTGGTCAATTTTGCACATCTAAGTGATTTAATGCTTTTTTGGTTGGTAAAATCATAGTGTACCTTGGGATTTTTTTGGTTGCAAAAAGTGTGCCAAAACAGAAAAAGCTTGGAAAGCACTGCTGTATCTATACCTATTACTCTTCATTTGCTCCTTGCACCCAAAAAAAAATATCTCCATAGCTGCTATTTCACTTAAATACTGACACCATGCATTACTTGGGGTGGTTATGTTGCATTCTTTGCATAAATTAGCAAAGATACTGAAAACTGGAATCATGGGTAGGGATAATCATTACACATTTATTTTGTAGAATTTCATCATCATATTGGGGCAGTCAGCACTGCAAGCTGGCTGGCAGACCGGCAAGTTAAATGCAGAGGTACTAGAGAGTTATTTTGGTTTTAGTGCCACTTAAAGATAACTTATTTAGTACATATGTGATATGACATTGAATTGATCTTCTTACAAAAACATGAAATGAGAAAAAAGGGAGAGCATAATACAGAATTTACCTTCGCAACTTGTGACATATTGTTGAGAACTGCGTAATACGAAAAATTAAACCTTTTAAAGGTACTGTGGCAAGCAGCTGGGGGTGGTACCCAGCCGGGACGCCCAGAAGGACCAGAGGAGGGCTTATGCCTCCTCCAGACCACGAGGGGGCGACTGCCCTGGTGGCTTTGGGAGTCAAGTCAAGTCAAGTCAGAAAATGGCTGCGGCACATGATGTCTTCATGTTGCCATTTTAAAAGATGGAGCCTAAAATTAGATGAAGACTATGGAGCCCTGGACATCAGCACTTCCTCCACACCAGGAAGTGCCGCAGGAAGTTAATCAGAGGGCACCTGGAGCACGTCCGGGTGAACATAAAAGGGGCTCCTCCCTCCAGTCATCAGCTGGAGTTGGGTGGAAGAGGAAGGAGCTCTGAAGAGAGGAGTGGAGGCGGTGAAGAGAGGACAGGATTTGGAGAGGCCTGGACTGAGGGTGTGTGGTGCAGGGGCACTGTGTTGTGTGCGGGACTTTACTTTGTAAACATGGTGAATAAACGTGTTGTGGTGTTTGAACCATCAGTGTCTGCCTGTCTGTGTCGAGGCTGGTCTCCACAGTGGCAGACACCTTACAAGGTCTGAATTAATTGAATTAATTGCAACCATTTATATATTTTTTACAGGTCGAGCACAGGTAGGTTAAGTGATCTGGTTAGTGTCACACAGTGAGTCAGAGGCAAGAATTGAACCAGTAACCTTATAACTTCACTTCCAAAGAACTGGCCATTAAAGACCAGTTTTATTGACTTAAGTTATTTTATGAACCATGAATGTTAGCTTCTGCCTGAGTAAGATTCTTTCTTTTTGTGACCCACTGTAAAATTGTCAAGACTTGATGTTGTTCTATGTTTCTCTGTCTCTTTCTGTCTCCTTGTACCTCATTCAATACTTGTTTGTCTGTTTGCTTTTTTCAAATGATTAACAGAAATATTTTCTTGCATACTAGCCAGATACCAGTCGTTATCACTTTCTCCATAATTGCAGGTGCAGCAAGCAGAGAAATGTCGCCCAGAGGCCTCATTTATTTGTGAGCCTCAAAGGGATATTCCTCTAAGAGCAGCAAACAAGAGTAACCCGATCTCTTAAGAAAGTGAAAGAGCAACTTTTTTTGTGCATGTACAATACATAAATAAATATAAAAGAGAGGGAACCTGAGGGGTCCCATAATGAAGACGCAGAGCTGTAAAGAGCCTTTTTGTGTCATGGTGATGTCAGCCTGTTTCACAGGCTTGTCTGTGTAAAACTCTCTTGGGTGTCTGTTCAAAGCCTCAGAGTTTTGACAAAGAACAATTGAACACATGGTATTGTTAAAAAGATTTGCTTCAACTTCAGAGTCTAAAAAAAAGATTAGGATTTGATAGTTACTTTAGCTATGTGATAATCACACAAGAGTTCAAAACATTCAAATGGGCCTTTGCCAAGCAGATGAGTGATAAAATGGTCTTGTGTTCTACATAGGGCTAATGGTTCTAGAGGAATAGCAGATTAAAGCAGATGATTTAGTAGATGGTTAAATATCAGCTTATTTAAAGCTGTTCATTTTTTTGTGTTTAGAGACTTTCAAACATGCACATTCTATAAGCCACAATAACAAAGACGTTATCTGCTCTCCTCTATCAAAATTTTTACATGATGTGTTACTCTTATTTATTTACTGAATATATTTATACAGTACATCACCACAACTGTGGAACAAGGACATCGCTGCAATAAAAATCTCTAGTCTAATCAAATTTATTACTGTGTTAAAATGTAAAATCTTATTGCATGTAATTTGGAGATTGTGTCAAAAAAAACACAGTACTTTTGCGCTCTGAAAAATATATTTTCTGCATTAAAATTCCCTTATAAATCATACACTAGAGATCAGATTTTTATGTGTAAAATCAGCTGTCTCAGTATGGGATTATTATACTTTATTTTTAACTCTTATCCTGGGTTACAGAGTGCATTTTCAGAATTTCAAAGTAACGTCTTCTCCCTGTTCTGTGCTATCATCAATCTTTGGAGTCTTCCTTTCCCTGACATCAGTTGTTTCTTTCACCTTTTACTCACCGTCCTTTTTCCTATGTTAGCACAAGCCTTTCTTCAAACTAATGTGCTACTCAATCCCCAACAGTAGATCACACTGCCCATTTCCACAAAACTGTCCTTCGTTCAAACAGTATTAGTCAGAATTCATTTAAAGGATTGCATTGTGGGTCATGTTGTACTCTGTAACTGTTATATGACTCCAGTTTCTGAGCTCATGTGGACATTCCATGTCGCTTTTTTCTGCTGTGCAGAGTTCAGGCAAACTCCTTACTGCACTGACTTCAAGAGTTTCAAGCTCCAGCCACATTGTAGTCAACTTTAGTTCTCATATAAAGACAGTATAGTGATAATTACCTCTTGAAGTTATAACAAGATGTTCTAAAATTGGAAACCTCAATAGTTAAGGCAACTGTAGTGCAACACAAAACACGCCAGAGCCCTCAATCACCTTGCTGAAAGAACTGTTTCATAGTAGGCACAAAACACTTCAGATAGGATTTAAGAATTTCTTTGAATCCTTTGTGTTGCTTAACCACACATCCAAGTACAAGGGAGAAGCTCCCCTTATGCTAGATGGTAGTACAGTTTAAATTACCTTCATTACTTTAATCACCAAATTACAAACAATTACTGGAAGTGCTTGTGAAGCCAAAGTACAATGCATCCTGTGTGCGAAGGACTATGGTCTAACCCTGCATCAGTGCATTGTTAAACACAGCAGCATATGATCTGCCCTCTGGACAATTTAGAGTTGTCAAATGACTCGATGGCTGGTCTTTATATAATTCCCACATGAACAAACTCCACACTGTGACCAGCAAAAGACTGTATCTGTAAATAAATTACATATTCTGTTAGACAGATATGAGGTGTGTGTTTGAATTCTAAAAAAATCAAAAATTGGAAATTTTTAGTAGACAGGATTCAACACAATCCGGTCCCGATCTTATTTAAGGCAAAGCAAAACTCAGCTTCAGAAGTAAGTGAAGTTGAAGACCTAGAATTCTTTAAATTAAACACCTTTCTTAAGAAAGTACAAAGAGTCTTTCCTTTGCTTGATTTAAAGTGCAGATGATGTGCCAACAGCCTCTCATCCTTAAATAAGAAAGCAATCCTTGGAGTGCCCATAATAACAATGCAGCATTGTATTAAGCAGGGAGTGTTAGCTCCACAAATGGACCAGGTTCATTGCTAGGAATAGCACTATGGAAAACTTTTTCAGGTTATAGTACCACTCCAAAGCGATAGTGGCCACCCAAAATGGCCAAAACAACAACAACAAGCTCCAATTAGGATGCAAATAATCATTTTATACTTGTATTAAAGAATCTTTCAGCATAAAAATCGTGACTGGGTGACCACCAGTAAAAGTCCACAGTGTTGAATACCGCATGAGCCGAGGTGCTGTCAGTGTCCTGGTTGTTATTTTCTCCAGATGTTGTTGAATGTCTGCTCAGGTATGGAGATGGGACGTTACAGAGAGCCTCAATTTAAAAGTTCAAGGGTTCATCAGATTAGCAGTTGTGGTGCTCCAGCATGCCTGAACCCTGGGGTTGAGAGTCTCAAAAGCCAATGTGTGGTAACAGGTTTTGTAATTTTAGGATAATTTTGTTTTGGTTCAATAAACCAATCAGTGTCTAGGTGTCCCTATCCACATTCTAGGAAAGTCTCTGGGAATATTGCTTTTTCAGCATTTTTTCCAGGAGAGCCCAAGAAATATTTTCTCATAGATAGATATAATAATATAAACAAAAAAGGAAGACTGTATAATAAAAAGGAAAAGGAAACAATGTAACATATTAATAAAATATGGTACATTAAAGAATAGTATTTCATAAGCAGGTTATAGGATTGCAAAGCTTATTAATTACACAGCCCATGGTGATGCTCTGATCTTTATGGCTGCCTACAATCACACAGAGAATTGAGACATCATACATGCAATGAAAACACTGGGAAAGAAGCAAATATTAAAATGTATTTAATTTATGAGAAACAAATCCAAAAAACACAGAGTACACAGAAATTATTACTTGCATGTTCAACCAACATGCAATACATCACCACTCTTTGGCACTGTGATAAACTTGGATGTATTAAAATACAGAACTTCATTGAAAACACAAAGCAGCTTACCATTTATATTTAATATTGTAATTTCTGACAAGCACATTTTATTCTCATTTTCTGTATATACATTTAGACAAAGTATTTACTTTCTTTTATTAACAAACAGGCTGCGAATTTGCAACACCTTAAAGATATGACTTGTTACTCAAGAGTGTCTGTCATGATGTACAGAAATTCCAGAAGAATCTGACACAGATGAATAGATGAACCTCAAATAAGGTGTCACAAATTATGGAAGAAAACGCTCACTTTCTTATGAAATAGAGAAATATTAATATGAGCCTTCCTGATTTTGGGTTACAGCAAATTGACTTGTTGGTTTAAGTGTTATATCCCAGAGATCTGCCTCAGTGGTTTAAGAGGCTGAAAATTAAGAACCTAAGAATTTTGACAGAGCAGCAGTAAGTCCATTATGCTTGTTTGGTTATATAAATCTAAGCTGTTCCAACTTAAGTTGTCAGTGTTCATGCATGATTTGTTCCATATTCCCACAACTCTTTTTGAAAAAAGTGCTTTCTGGCATCAATCATATACAGTAAGTACATCCCATTAATTTACACCAATGTCCTTGAATGTGTGATTTAGTACTTAAATTAAATGACAGAATCTTTCTGGATGAACTTTGCTGATGTGTTTGTGATTTTTTTGCCCACCTGGATTAGGTTCTCTCACATCTTTGTTAAATTTTGTTAGCCTGTCACAATAGGATGTTCCTTTTGTCTCCTTTGTTCCATCAAGAACTCTTGAACTTGACTGGCAGCTGGGTTGCTATTTCAACAACTGTGTCTTATTCAACAACACCACTCCTTGATATACAAAGGTAAATCAAAATGTAAAGGTAATTTGAAAATTATGAAGTAACTGCAAAGAACTGCTATACAATACGTTCACAAGTCTACAGCACAGCTCTCTACCATTAGTCTAGTTGAAGCCAGGGTCAAATGAACATGGGTGCTCCACTGCAAGATTGAAGCATTTTTGAACAACACAGTGTAGTAAGATTTCTTTGGGCAGATGGAATGAAACCTGCTGAAACTCACTGGAGGATGTTGGCATGTGATCAGTAAGCTGTTTGGGTATGAATCATGCTCAAACCTTACAGTACCCCAAGTCATCATGTACTCTGGCATGTGCACATCCATAGATGATATCCAAATGTGCAGCAACAGTGGACAACGTAATCTGTTGGTCTTCTCTGATGAAGGCATTCACCATGTCGATGTGGACTCATGTGGATGATGTTGATGGTCGACTAGATCAAGCTCCACCAATTACACTTCTTCTTCTTACTTTAAACCTTTTTACCCATTCGTAAACATTTTGTGTAATCATGCCAACTGAGAATGTGAAACAGCTCTACATTCTTTTTTGAATTTTGGTCAGGATCACAGGTAACAGGTTTATCTTCTTGCAGCACCTTGCAATTTCCGCTGGTTTTACTCCCCTTGCTGAAAGAAATGTCATCAAGACACGTTAATCAACAATGGTGTAATCCTACAGTGAAGCATCTGTGTTCATTTGACCTTAGCTTCTAGGACGTTAATGGTAGAATGCTGCGCTGTGTGTGTTCCAACTAAATTCCTCCAATGTGTTTTATTGCGTCAGCTTCTATACATTGTGGTTAGTGTGTATCTTGCAAATTGCCTTTACTTTTTGGTTTACCCTCATATTACAAGCAGAACATTTGTTTTCTTATTTTTTAACAAAACTCTATAAATAAGCGAAAGTCTTCTGATTCTTAAGTGAAACAAAAAGGAACATCTGAGCCATTCAAAATATTAAACAGAAGTAGCAAGACACACAGAACACACTTAAGATATCTACAGTACGTGCAATGGGTAGATTTTTAATCAAAACTGAAAATTTCATTTGCTTTGTGGATGCAAATTGGGCTAGACTATTTCATACTACATACAGGATGTTGTAGACACTGAGACAAAGAACAAAAGCAGATTCAGCAAAATAGCTTAAAAGGGAGCAGAATATTATAGATTGCCAGAACCTTGCATAAGATTGCCACTAAAATGTAATTTCTGCAGCTATTACTGACAGGTAACAGTCTCCCTTCATCTCCATTTTGAATATCTATAAAGCAAATCTGCATATCAATATCCTAAATTCTCATTTTCAAAAACTGAGCAATCAGGGTAAAATAGTATATCATGTAGTAATGAATACTAGATTGCAATCTGGTATTCAAACTATATTTTTAGACTGCGATAATAGAATTTGACACAGTGTTCTGTATAAGATATACATTCTAGCGTATTAATCTGTAATGTAGGCACTGTAATAAAGCCTTGATGTCAATAAATTAGTAACCTAGATACATAATATTCACAAATCTACATTATAAAAGTCAGGATCACTGGGTCTCCACAGACTATCCTTGTGGCACTGGGTACAAGGTAAGGAACAGCTATGGGTAGGACACCAGTTCATTACAGGACCTCCTAAAGCACACACTTGCACTAACTCCCACATAGGGCTGATTTGGAATTAACAGTTAAGCTAACCTACCTGCCTTTGGGATGTGGGAAGAAACCAAGAGTGCTCAGCAGAAAAACTCAAATAAAGAATGTGCAAACTCCACAATAACCAGAATGGGAACCAAAACACAGGATACTTGATCTGTAAGGCGGCAGCCCTACCCACTGTGTTATACAATTGAATTACTTATAACCCAAGTTGCCATTTACTAATCTAATGAAATATAAAAAGGAATTGTATTTTCTTTTGTGTTTTAAACAGAAAATAGTGTGCCCTTGAAATAACTGACACAAATGCCTTTTATTGGTATATTTACTTTTGTTCTCAACTTTACTAAAGGACAAATACAAAAGCTGTGAATCATACATGAAATACAGTATTGTTTAAAATAAAGGGCATGGATGTGAAAATATATGGTGTAGGACACACACATCAAAGAACAGAAATTTAAAGGTTTAAATCAATCTGTCCCAGATTTTTAATGTATTTTAAAAGACTGCAAGCACTAATTTAAAATCAAATTAACATTTGTCTTGCCAAAGGCTGCTATAATGTAGCAATTATCATAGAAACATGACACAAGCTGTTAAAATGAATAATAGGTCATGTGAAATGTTACTTTAGGTTTTTGCTTCGATATGTTTCCGTTCAAATGGAAACGTAGATTAACAAATAAATTGTTAAAAGTGTTTCCATAGTTGGTGGCACAGTGGCAAGTACTGCTGCCTTACAGACCTGGCACCCTGGTTTTGAATTCGGGTGTAGACATTATCTTTGTAGAGTGTGCAGGATGTATCTTTTGTGTCTGCATAGGCTTTTCTCCATCAACTCCAGTTTTACTTTGACATTTCTAAAGATGAGTGTGTTATTGTGCCAGTATTCATTGACAGTGTTTTTTTTCTGTTTAAATTGTTTTGCTGCTCCAGGCTGCACTATTGCATTTTTATAGTAGAAAGGAACGCTTAAACAAGTGTTCAATTAAATTTGTATTTGTATGCATGTCCATTATACTTACAATTAATACCTGAGGGCTATGCATTTGTCTTGCTGTAAGTCACCTATAACAAGGCAGGATTGTATCATGGTGTCTTTTGGACTCTTCTGCTGCCGCTTAATTACAGCAAAATTACGTTGATAAGGTCAGCTATATGAACATAGTCGATAGAGTGCCAAAAGCTTTTCATGAAGCTTGGTGATCAGCTCAGAATATCGAAGAACGTTCAGTACTTGCCATAGATACCTGTAATCATTGTGGGAAGGAGACCCTTACAACAGTTAAGAAGGATGTTGGAGACCTGGAAGAACATTGCAAAATAGAAGAAATCCTGGTAAATTAGTGAACAGGTGTTGTCCTGACTGTTCTGATTTTTTTATATAATAGATGAATATGAAAATGAAGACAGAATGGCAAAGGTTTTAAGCCCAAATCAAATAAGTAAACAGATGTACTGTAGCAACAGTCAAAACACAAGGAACTGAAGGTCGGTAATCTCATTTATGAAATTAGACAAAGCTTGAGTGTCTCACTACCTAGTTGTGTAAACAGTACAATTTTCAGAGAAGCATTTGAAAAAGAAATATCACTTCATGTCGATGAGATTGTGCTTTATATAATTGATCTGTTCATCTAATATCCAGAACATGTCATTTACTGTTTTCATCTCAAATTAGCTCGGAGAATTAATACTGTATTATTAAAGTAAATCACCCCCACAAAACCTATACTTTTATACCTATATATACACTCTCTGGCCACTTTGTTAGGTACACCTTGCTAGTACCGGGTTTGACCCCCTTTTGCCTTCAGAACTGCAGTAATTCTTCATGGCGTAGATTTAACAAGGTACTGGAAACATTCCTCAGGGACTTTGGTCTATACTAACATGATAGTATCGCACAGTTGCTGCAGATTTGTTGGCTGCACATCCATGATGCAAATCTCATGTTCCACCACATCCCAAAGGTGCTGAACTGGATTGATATCTGGTGACTGTGGAGGCCATTTGAGTAAAGTGAGCTTATTGTTATTTTCAAGAAACCAGTTTCAGATCATCTGAGCTTTGTGACATGGTACATTATCTTGCCAGAAGTAGCCATCAGAAGATGGGTACACTGCAGTCACACCATCACCAGCCTGAACCATTGATACAAGGCAGGATGGATCCATGCTTTCATGTTGTTGACAACAAATTCTGGCCCCACCATTCAAATTTTGTAGCAGAAATCGAGACTTGTCAAACCAGTCAACATTTTTCCAATCTTCAATTGTCCAATTTTGGTGAGCCTGTGCAGACTGTAGCCTCAGTTGCTTGTTCTTAGCTGACTAGAGTGGTACCCAGTGTTGTCTTCTGCTGCTGTAGCCCACCTGCTTCAAGGTTCGACATGTTTTGTATTAAGAGAGGCTCTTCTGTATATCTCGGTTGTAAGGACTAGTTATTTGAGTTACTGTTGCCTTTCATTTAACTTCTCGAACCAGACTGGCCATTGACCTTTGACTTCTGCCATCAACAAGGCATTTTCACCCAGAGAACTTACACTCACTGGATATTTTCTTTTTTTTGGACCATTCTCTGTAAACGCCTAGAGATTGTTGTGTTTGAAAATGCCAGTAGATCAGAAGTTTCTGAAATATTCAGACCAGCCCGTCTGACATCAACAACCATGCCACATTCAAAGTACCTTAAATCACCTTTCTTCCCCATTCTGATGCTCAGTTTGAACAGTTTGAAGCAAGTTTTCTTGACAATGTTCAAATGCCAAAATGCATTGAGTTGCTGCTATGTGATTGGCTGATTAGATGTTTGTGTTCCCAAGCAGTTGAATAGGTGTACCAAAGAAAGTGGCCTGTGAGTGTGTGTGTGTATATATATATATATATATATATATATATATATATATATATATATATATATATATATATATATATATATAATCTTCATTTGGATCTTGATCTTTGTTTGTCCGTGAATGAATTAGAAGAAGAAGCACTAGATGGCAGTAGAGAGACAGCTAAAACATAGGCATTGCATTAAGAATCTCCTCCAGGCTTATACTGTACTACTGAAGACTGTAGTACTCCAGTCACACCTCAAAACACAGACATTCAAGCTAAACAAATTGTTGTGGTTTAAATTAACTAATCTTTATATATAATCTTCATTTGGATCTTGATCTTTGTTTGTCCGCGAATTACACGTATGCGTAGACCACCTTCCAGTTTAGTACGTTGTTATTACTCACGGATGTCAACAATGTGCCGGAATAACGAAAGGGGTGGTGGACAGTGTTACGCTGGTTAGCTCCTGAGGACTGGTTAGAGAATGAGATTGCTGAAGATAAAAGGTACGTGCCTACGTAACATATGAATGAAAGAAAGACAGTGGGTAAAATGAATGACAACGTAACAGCACGTTCCGGAAATTACTATTGTTACGTTGTTGCCGGCGAGTGCTGCGCATCTCACAGTTGTACCCTGGCTTGCTCACATGTCAGTGAAGTAATCCCTATTTATGCTTTAAAGAGCCTGGATACCTATGTGTCCCCCTTTTATAACCATTGCTCCGTGTATATTGCCTTACTCTTTGGATTGCCACAAAGCAACCTGCGAGATTGGAGAAAGGTTGAGAAGAGATCATGAGAGGAAACGACAGTGTTGTGAAAACGAGACGGACTGTGAACGGAGAGAAGCAGAAATGCTCCTACACCACCACATAATTACCATTCGGACAGTGATTCCGAGTAGGCCGTTCCTATCGAATCAATGTCCAAGGGTTTTGTTTTGTAATTTTGTTTCTCTTATAAAAAATCATAATGCTGTGTGACGAAGGGCCCAGTTCACGACTGGCAGCCGCGTTTAAACAGGGAGCCCTTCACAGACAACTTTAACATGCGCAACGTAGTTGGGCGCACATGGCTAGTATATATATATATATATATATATATATATATATATATATCCATCATATATATATATATATATACAGTATATACAGTAATCCCTCGCTATATCGCGCTTCGCCTTTCGCGGCTTCACTCCATCGCGGATTTTATATGTGAGCATATTTAAATATATATCGCAGATTTTTTGCTGGTTCGCGGATTTCTGCGGACAATGGGTCTTTTAATTTCTGGTACATGCTTCCTCAGTTGGTTTGCCCAGTTGATTTCATACAAGGGACGCTATTGGCAGATGGCTGAGAAGCTACCCAGCTTACTTATCTCTCTCTCTCTTGCGCTGACTTTCTCTGATCCTGACGTAGGGGGATTGAGCAGGGGGGCTGTTCGCACACCTAGACGATACGGACGCTCGTCTAAAAATACTGAAAGATTATCTTCACGTTGCTATCTTTTGTGCAGCTGCTTCCTGAAACGACATGCTGCACGGTGCTTCGCATACTTAAAAGCTCGAAGGGCATGTATTGATTTATGATTGAAAAACAAACTCTGTCTCTCTCTATCTCTCTCTCTCTCTCTGCTCCTGACGGAGGGGGTGTGAGCTGCCGCCTTCAACAGCTTTGTGCCGCGGTGCTTCGCATACTTAAAAGCCAAACAGCCCTATTGATTTGTTTGCTCTTCTCTATCTCTCTGACATCTGCTCCTGACGCGCACTCCTTTGAAGAGGAAGATATGTTTGCATTCTTTTAATTGTGAGACGGAACTGTCATCTCTGTCTTGAAAAAGAGACAAATGTTTGTTTGCAGTGTTTGAATAACGTTCCTGTCTCTCTACAACCTCCTGTGTTTCTGCGCAAATCTGTGACCCAAGCATGACAATATAAAAATAACCATATAAACATATGGTTTCTACTTCGCGGATTTTCTTATTTCGCGGGTGGCTCTGGAATGCAACCCCCGCGATGGAGGAGGGATTACTGTACTAGCAAAATACCCGCGCTTCGCAGCGGAGAAGTAGTTTGTTAAAGGTTATGTAAACATATATATACATATACATATATACATATATATATACATATCTACAAATACACATATCTACATATACATATATATACATATATATATACACATATCAACATATATATACACACGTATATACATACATACACACACATATATATATATATATATATACACATACAGACACATATATATACATATACATATTTACATATCTACATATATATACATATCTACATATATATATATATATATAGACATACATATATACATACATATATACATACATACATTCACATATATATATATACATATCTACATGTGTATATATATATATATATATATATATATATATATATATATATATATATATATATATATATATAGCCAAATCCGCGCGCTTCGCAGCGGCAAAGTACTGCTTTTAAATTTTTATTAAGAAGAAAAGAAAATCTTTTTAAATTGAGGGAAAATATACCAATAACAATTTGTTAAGGATCTGTTTTTTTGTGAAGCTGCCTTTACACAGCCTCTCCGCTGTTTTATAAACAAATGCCATATAAGGCCGTCCTTTCTCCTTGCTTAGCGGTTCTGTATTGTTTTATTGTTCGTTTATTACGATTGTTATAGTTATTGTGTAGCTATTTGAGACTCACTTTTCTGTTCAGGTACCCATTTCCTTTATGTAATCCGCTGATACTCCGCAATTTTTTTGTACGTTTATTACGATTATAGTTATTTATTGATTCCCTTCTTTAGCAGACTGCCTGCTCATATAAGGCGCTCTGCTGTTTTTTTGTGAAGCAGCCTTTACACAGGTTCTCCGCTGTTTTATAAACGAACGCCATATAAGGTCATCCTTTTTCCTTGCTTCGCCAAGGAAGCAGCCTTTTTATTTAATCCACGAGTTCTCCGCTGTTTTATTGTTCGTTTATTACAATTGTTATAGTTCTCTTTGTATACCACGTTGTCAGTTCAGCACTCCGGTTGTAATATGACCAAGCGGTGCAAGCTTACTGTTGAGAATGCAACGTATAGTTGTACAGGAGAAAAGCAATCTTGCCTCAAATCAATGGCAACCTTTTGTAGGTCTATGAACTTAATTTAAAGTTTAGGTGTACACGGTGCTTTGTTTCCGAAGTACCTGCACTCATGAAAATGTCTGTATGCGTCAGTCGCTTCATATTCTTTTCCTACATTATCAATTGTGTAATGTGTTTTTTGAACAGGTTTGATTCATCGAAGTGATCACTCGTGCTGCATTCAGTCAGTTCACGTGAGCCGCTCTCTTGTGTGATGTTGCGATGTCCACGGCTTTATTTAATGTTAGCTAAGACCCGGCACTTAAAAGATTCTCACTACAGCAATTTTAACTCCGTTACAAAGTGATCCAAAGTCTTGTTTATACCTCGTGTCTTCTCATTAAACTTGTATGTCGCGAATATGGTATTGCAAACGGCAGCGGGAGCGTTTCTATAAACTTAATTTAAACTTACGGTTTACACCATGCTTTGTTTCCGCAGTAGCTGCACTTATGAATATGCTTGTATGCGTCACTCGCTCGCTTCTTATTGTTTCGCTGCCTTCTCAATTGTGTAATGAATGTTTTCTTCAGCGCTCTTTGGGGCTCTTCCTTGTTTTCTACGTACTGCCTTCACAGTCAGTTCACGTGATTAAGCTGCAGTCTATTACAGTATATGGACAAAAAAGAGGTTCCAGTTATGACCGTTACGCGTAGAATTTCGAAATGAAACCTGCCTAACTTTTGTAAGTAAGCTGTAAGGAATGAGCCTGCCAAATTTCAGCCTTCCACCTACACGGGAAGTTGGACAATTAGTGATGAGTGAGTCAGTCAGTGAGTGAGTGAATGAGTGAGTGAGTGAATTAGTCAGTGAGGGCTTTGCCTTTTATTAGTATAGATATATGGGTGGCATGGTGGTGCAGTGGATAGCGCTGCTGCCTCGCAGTTGGGAGACCTGGGGACCTGGGTTCGCTTCTCTGGTCCTCCCTGCGTGGAGTTTGCATGTTCTCCCCGTGTCTGTGTGGGTTTCCTCCGGGTGCTCCGGTTTCCTCCCACGGTCCAAAGACATGCTGGTTAGGTGGATTGGCGATTCTAAATTGGCCCTAGTGTGTGCTTGGTGTGTGGGTGTGAAGTTGAGGAAGAAGTTCTGGTGTCATATTTCATACTGTGATATTATGAAGTGTCCTGTGATGATGTGTGCTCTTAATGGTGCTTTGTTTAATAAAACCAATTGATTAATTGATTGGTTGGTTCATAAATTGGTTGATTTATAGTGAAAACACAACAGTAAATGCAATGGTTAATTTTCTGACTGCTGTCAGGAAAACTATGTGTTACACTATTACCAAACAGAATTGTTTGAAATAGAAAACATTTTCCTGATATTTTGCAGCATGACCCTGAATAAATCAGTTAAAATATTTCTGTTTACATTGTCAAAATGTTTCTAAGTCCTTACATAATATACTTTTGAATATTCAAAACATGCACATTTGTATACCTTTATGAAGAAGTTGTCAAAAGTAGCCTCTGGGTGTACTCGTGATTTTGTACCATCTAACATATGCTTGTCAGTGTTCAATATACTTATTCAGTATTTAGAAACATCACATTAATGGTTCGAGCTCTGAGAAGGGTGTTTTAGGGTGTAAATCACAATTAGGAACAAGATGTTTCTTATTCACAGTTATGGCACATGTACTGTATTGCAAGCATGACTTTTTTTTAATTAGACATTTTGTCTTAAAAAGACTTCAAAAAACAACTGTGCTGCCATTCAGGTGACACATTGGTTCTGTTTGTCATTTTAAATAGTTGTTAATGACAGGACTATTCGTGATGTTATCCAGGTTGGTTAGTGTAATATCATTAGTTATTTGGGTTCTAATTCATTGTCTTGTCAAGTCAGAGATATCCATATTGTCTTTACATGGAAATGCAAAGATTAACTCATTAGAGAAAGCAAATGCACTCCTCTTGGGTTATTCTGGGTTGAGATGCGCAGGCTCCAGCACCAGAAAATCCTGTAATGTAAAATGGATTGGTGCTTTGATGGATTCCACAAATTTGTAACCCAATCTACAATTGTACAGACTGGAAGTTATGAAAACAAAGCCCTAGAGCACAAAGCAGTTTATTTTTAAAGATTTCAGCAATGAATATAAAGTCAAATCGGAGCTAAGAAAGATATGTTTGACATATTATTTCTCAACGGATAGAAATTTGAGTCTTCCACTTAAAATCTGTCATTTGTATTGAGGCTTATAGGAGGTTAAATACAAATAAAATATTTATAAAATAATTTGTGTGATTCACTGGAAAAAATGCCTCTGAGTAAATCCATAGGTATGTACTTTCTCTTGGAATCAATGTGGTTTGTGTTCATTCTTCATTTTCAATGTGATTTGCCATCCTAGGAAGAAATGTGTGATATTCAGTGAAAGGAAAATGAATAAATTCTTCTTTCATAATATTTTTTTCATTATACGTCTTAAAAGCTGGAATATTTGATAGAGTGTGACTATACCAACTTCATTTTTTACATTAACAGGTATACAAGATATTCAGTATGTTTTTCTTTTATTCCCAGCAGTGCTGTGTTTGTGTAATAAACTACGTGTATTCATTCTTTGAGATTGACACTTTGCATTGTGGAAGCTCATTTCCACCAAAAAATAAATCACATTTTTTTAATAATGAACATTTTGAATCATACAGTTTTGATATGCCATTCCAAATTGTGTCTTTTTATTGAATTGTGAGAGAATGATACAATGTCAGTTGCCTGTATTTAAGATGTGGCTTTCCCAAAGATTGACCCACTCATCCAACACCTTTCTCCTTTCTTGTCCTTTACTCTGAGTCTAATAAGACTGTAAAAAAAAATTAAATAAAAAGAATAAAGGATTTACTATTGCCCAGGAGAATATTGTGAGCAGATAACTATATTTTTTTTAAATAAATACGTTGGCCACCATTGAGTATATTATTTTGTTAACTTCCTGAATTCCAGTACAGAGTTGTAATGGGTTGGAACCTGTCAAGTATAATACTGGGACTAACTCATGTTTGGGATAGCTTGTATGAAACCCTCACTCCAACCAGGCCTACTTAGAGTCTCCAGTTAGCCTAACTTGCATTTCCTTGTAATGTGGGAAGAAACTGGGAAAAAAAACAGCCAGGTCTTGGAGAGAATTTACAAAATCCACTCTGACAGTGGCCAGATTTGACTTCTTGTTTGAGAGCTGGAGCCATGTGACATCAGTGGTAATCATTGTACCACCATCATCTCTTCAAGCCAGTGTGATCAGGAAGGTGGTGCTCAAGACTTCCAAATGAGAAAAATTATCTGCTGCGTTAACAGTCTGTTAAAAGTTATTGAATTAGACGGAACAAAGAACTCTGAGCAGAATGATAAGTGGGTGACATTCTGATGAAACACCAGAAAAGCCCAGTCAGCTGAATAAAAAGTCGCTTGGGGCAGGGTATATCTAGTCTATTCTAGATTATATAGGCGTGGAACAATGAGTGGAAGGCAGAAATTTTAATATATTGAAGTATACTGATGGAGACTTTATGCAGTTGGTTTTTTAAAATGTAGTTTTTCAGCCAGATGTCACTTTATTGATTTTAATTAGAGCCTTTTCCAATGTATATGCCAAAATCTTGTTCTGCTTCTTTCCAAGTTGTGTCAGTGATGTAATTTGAGTCAGAAATTTGGAAAGAAGATCAAAATATTGTTCACAGTGCCACATATTTATTGTGAAGATCTGCAGAAATTTCTCATTAAGGTGTTAAAGTAACAGTCATCCATCCATCCATTTTCTTCCGCTTATCCGAGGTCGGGTCGCGGGGGCAGCAGCTTGAGCAGAGATACCCAGACTTCCCTCTCCCCAGCCACTTCTTCTAGCTCTTCCGGGAGAATCCCGAGGCGTTCCCAGGCCAGCTGGGAGACATAGTCCCTCCAGCGTGTCCTGGGTCTTCCCCAGGGCCTCCTCCCGGTTGGACGTGCCCGGAACACCTCACCAGGGAGGCGTCCAGGAGGCATCCTGATCAGATGCCAGAGTCACCTCATCTGACTCCTCTCGATGCAGAGGAGCAGCGGCTCTACTCTGAGCCCCTCCCGGATGACTGAGCTTCTCACCCTATCTTTAAGGGAGAGCCCAGACACCCTGCGGAGGAAACTCATTTCAGCCGCTTGTATTCGTGATCTCATTCTTTCGGTCACTACCCATAACTCATGACCATAGGTGAAGGTAGGAACATAGATCGACTGGTAAATTGAGAACTTTGTCTTCTGGCTCAGCTCCTTTTTCACCACGACAGACCAATGCAGAGCCTGCATCGCATTTGTAATTTCTAATAACCTCCTTATACATTGTTTTGTTTCCTGTACAAAATGTAATATCATCTGAGGATCATGTCTAGGAGATTTCCACAGAAATTTAGAAAAACTCCCTGAGAATTTGTCTTCATGTCAAAAGAGTCTGTTGGTGACAACAGAAATTTAACCGAATAAAAAAAATAAAATTGAGTCAAAGCTTGAAAATCCTAGAGGGGAGAATTGACTGGTCATTTTCAGTCCTGTAGTTAGTGGTGCATATTAAGGGATACCAGTGACTCATAATTGCATATTTGAAAAAGGAAAGTCATTTATCAATGATGAAAGGATCAATTTGCCAATAGCCATGATGTACAATGAAGCATTGCTTACCAGAAGAGTGAAAAAAAACTGAGTCAGAAATATTTTTAAGCTATTAAGAAGTCCTGGGTTTCTAAAGGTGACTTAAAGGGGCTAATATTGTGGTCAAAACAAAAAGTTAAATGCATAAAAACTGCCAGAATAAGTTTATACATAACATACATAACACTTTCAAACCTTCTAAATCCATTTGAGACTTATGAAATCCTAATGCATTACTGGACCCATCTGCAGATGGGGAGACAGTCCGTCATGGGACCCATTAATAGACTCACACAGCAATTAACCTAACATGAATAGGTCTGACATGTGGGGGGAAACAAAGAGTACCCCTGGAAAAAGCCAATGAGGAATGGAGAAAATGTGCAGACTTGACAAAGAGAGCATTTTGGTGTGAGATTTGATTCCAGGATGTTCCATTGGTAAGGTAGTGTCACTTAGTGTAAGTTCATGTGTGAAAAAAATAAGGCAGGTTTGTCACCCCATGTAAATTAACTAAGATTGGCTAAATTGCGTGTATTTGTTCAACTACTACTGAAATTATAGTGTAGAAAATGAAATTATCTATCCAATCGATGATTTTTATAGTCTGAAGCAATCTGTCATGTTCTGAAGGGTTGCTTAAAAGGAAAAAAAATCTGTTTTAAAGTTTTTAAGATGAGTTGCCACAAATTTATTTAGACTTGGTGTAGAAAAAAGTCAAATTTCAGGCTCAGGAGCATTCAAAGTATAATTACAGTGCAACTAGTCTTGTTGAGGGTTCTTTTTTATAGTCTATGGTGTTCCTTTGAATGTCGAATTTTATGTTCATCACATATCCTCTTGATCTCTCATTTAAATAAAATGTACCACAGAAATTACCGTAAAAAATTAACATCCTTGGCAATAATTTCTTTAATCTCCTTGATTAAATGTACACACGCCAAATGGATTAAAGTATATTAATGCTATTATTATTATTATTATTATTAATGCATCATTAAGATGTAGTACCCATATTTAGTCTCAGATTTTGTATAAATATAAAATGACTGCTATTAACTTTTAAAAAAGTTTATTTTTGCTATAAAATAGGAGTTTTTTTCTCTGTGGTTAGCTTTATATTTCATGACAACACTTCAGTTCCTAGTGGACTAATCCGCTTTTCTGTGATCACAAGTGTAGGATTTTATAAATTTGGTCATGTTCCTGAATGACATCTTCCCTACAAACCACAACAGAATACAGAACTTGAGGTACTGCAGACTGAAATGAAGGCCTCAAAAACATTCCTTTTGCTGGTCTCTCTGTGGGATTCACATATAAAAGAAAAAAAAAACAAGAGAGGCGGAGTATGATAGCAACTGAGTAAAGAGATCAAATTTAAAAATAAAATAATTTTGTCCAGTAAATGTCAATATTGCACAACTTGCAAGTTTCTTTCTGACGTGCCACATCTAATCGTCTTTGCATTGCCATTGCATTGATGTCCTGAGAGACAGAGTCAGGGTCATCCTTGTGCTCATCTTAGTATATCTCAAGTGGCAGAGGCAGTCCATGTTTGTGCATTATCTTATGTGGTACTACACAAGCCATCACAGGGCGGCAAACTTTTGTGAAGCTGTATGGAGTGAGTTTTTGGGATCACGTTTATTTTAGGCTCATGATGATGACTGGCTTATAAGGTGATACAGACTTTATGGAGCTGTGCTCTTGGAGTTGTGAGCGTACATTACACAGATCGTCACACAGAAATCATGCAATCTCTTAACTGTTACAGATTATAACAGCCGTACGGTATTTCGTGATAGCCAATTATTTCGGTGAACTGGCTGGAATCTCGCAGTCATCCCTGAACCGAGAAATGCCATCTGTATGGGATGGTATAATCAGTACTTAAAGTGGAACTAAACAACTACCGGAACTTGTGTATTGTCTACTTCTTCTTCTTGCACTTTGTGATGTGTTATAAAATGGTTATAGTTATAGTTATAGAGCCCTATAATGGGTGGCATGATTAACTGCATACATGCAGCGTAAAGGTACCATCACTGAATGAATTTGCTTTAATAAAGAGATAGTACTTTCATTCAATTAGTATACATCTTATATGTGATGCTCAATTGTGTTTGACTAAAGTTGTAATGAGGTGTCCTGGTTAAACCTACGAGTCTTCATTTTATTAAATAGTAGCGTGTGAAGCAAACTTCAGAGTCACGCTCTGTGATGGTTTCTTGGTAGCACAACCAATGCCAGTTATATCATACAACACACAGCACACCCTTTTATAGACAAAATAGATAGGCTATACTCTAAGCAATTAACATTAGGTGTATGCATTAAACATTACTACCAACGTTAAAGATGAAAGATCATGTAAGTTAACTGTGGTGTATTTAAAAACATTAGAATGTGACTGACACATCACAATAAAATGAGATTTTCTGTTCACTTCATTGTCCTGCCACCTGCAGTCACTAAAATGGCAAGACCAAAAATGTCTGTGTAGGACTTGCAGATAGTTAAAACTTTTATAATGTTAAGACAATTTTTACGGCAAGTTCGTGTTTTACAAATCCCAAAGACATGGCTTGCACACGTTTCTGAGTGTAAGCATGTTTTAAACATAAGACCGTTGAAGAGTACAAAAGGCATTTAGAGTGAGAAGGGTTATGAGATTGTGTGTTTGAGGTTCCCTGTTCATGATTGGTGTTAAAGGTTCATAATTGAGGTCTGATATGTGATGTTGATGGCTCATTATTGAGGTATGAAATGTGATGTTGGAGTGAACATTAAGATGTCAGGACCCTGAAACTAAAACATCTCAAATGCTTAGGTGGTTTCATTAATGTCTGTTGAGCAGAAAGGCATGTTCTCAAACTGTGGTGAACTGTTGACATTTTTGGAAGGTAATATACACGTGTTGATAATATACTACAGTACATCAGTGGCATGTTTAATTGATCATTTTGGAGAAAAAAGACTATTTATAAATCCAAGGAATGAACCTGAAAGTGGCTTAGGAGACTGGAGAATGTCTTAATATTTCATAAAGGAGGAACATTCTCTTTTTGCTAGCATAAATAAGCTGATGCTGCATAGTGTCACAATGGGGAAATCTGATTTCAGATCCATTCATTTTCATGTGATTTCCACACATGTTTAACCAATCTAGTGCGTTATGAATTGCAACCTGGGACCACTGAAATGGTGTTAAAACTTAATGCCTCTTTGTTTCTGAAGATGTACGTGTAGCCATTGAGCAAGAGCTGCACTAGCGGTAATGGCTACAGCTAATGTGTGTAGACAGGATAGGAAGGTGAAGCTACAGGACAGAATTCAGCAATGGTGAAAACATGATTGACTAAAGTTATATAGTGACTTTGCTATCATGAATCAAACTTTGGCAGGCCATTTTGAATGTGGGAAAAAGTCCAGGACATGAATATTGTAATCATGGACCAGAAATGGACCAGGGTCAAAACCAAAATTATCCAAGTAACCAAAATACCAGAGCCCAATATGGTAAAGATGCTAAAAAGATGAAGACAAAAGTACAAGCAAGATTCCTGACTAGTAAAGATCTTTTATCCCCAAACTTGGATACAATTGTTTAGTCCAGTAATTTGAGGAGGTAACCCATTATCACTTTCAGTTATCACATCAGAAGCTGTTACTAACAACCTAAGAACCCTGGTCAATTTAAAATGGCAACATCTGTATGGGAAAAGGAAGGACAAAATGGTGCACAAATCTATGAAAATGTACACAATTTACAAATGATCTAAAACATGAAAATAAAAATATTAGATAGAAATCTAGATGTTTAAAATTATCCAAAAATTAGAACAATTAGAATGGCTGCAGGTGTTTTTTGCTTGAAACAGAAAAAATTCAACTTCTTATGACATGTTGTAACGTAACATCCTCAAGACCAAATAATCCAGTTCAGTTGGGTGCTGCGGATTGCATGTAAAATGTTAATAATAATTTGCATGTACTCCCTTATTCGCAATTTTTTTTCCCAGTTTTTTTACTATCCCAAAGATGTGCTTGTTAGCTAAGCTAGAGGTTCTAAACTGGCCATTGTGTGAGTGAGAATGTGGGAGTGTAAATGAGTGGTCCCTCAGAAGGACTGGCACACCCTGCAGCGAATCTTGCTTGGACAGGTCCTGTATTACACAGGCTTAGATAGGTTAGGTGAATGCAATAATACATTCACTGACCAAATAGAATAAAGAATGACAAATTCATATTGTGAGTAACTTGTGTGGAATTTCTGGTGCCTGAATGCCACCCTGTGGCCAGCTTGTGCTCAGTAACTGAACTCCTGGGACAAACTAAATTATTCAAGATACCACAGAGCAAGGAAATGGCCAAAGCTGGGTCAGGAATCACTTTTTCTGTGGCTTTTTGAGTCAGGTGAAAGAGTATGGTCTGTATCTCTTGAGGCCTCCTTAAAGTGTCACCCTGATGGAACGTGGGAGGGATAAAAAACAAAAAAGGTAAGTGCCCTCATTTTGCCACAAATAAGCACTTTGCTGCCTGCTTGATTTCAGTTCTGTGGTGTGAAGGGCTTTCATTTGTTTGTCGTAATGAGATTTATTCATTTTCACCTCGGGCTCCAAATGCAATCTTTATCTTCTCATTGCATTTTTTTAACAACCTTCGATAAATGCCACACTCAAAGCCTTTTGAGACGGGAGAATGACTTTACTTTGTTAGTCTGTTATGTTAAAACAATTGATTGCAAAGAAAGGGATATAAAATGTTACAGCTTAATAGCATCAGCTGCCTTGACAGCCATCTCAGGCTCCATTCAACGACCGAGGCTGCCGCTTTCAGAAGACCCAAGATGTGCACGAGCTGCCTCATCGACTTGTCATCCTCCAATGGGGCTCATCATGCATCTGCAAAGTCGCGGGCGTGCAGATCCATCAATTCGTCTTTCAGATGAATTTCTATTGAGAAGAAGAAGAATGAGCCTATAAGTGAACTTGCTCCCCCACACTGACAATGCAAACCTTTTCTGTATGAAGTTTTCTCTGAAAGGCTCTGAAAGTTAAAGAAGTTTTACAGAATGCTGTGCTCTGAAAAAAAAAAACAATTAAGTGACACCAGGGTAACAGTCTGCTTCTGGATCATCATACTTTAAAAGCAATCATACTAGATGTGGAGATTTACTGTGTTAGCAAAATCACAGTACAGTCATAGATGTTCTCTTTGGTTCCAATAGTGAAACGGGCAACGTTTCAGAGTTTCACATACAGAAGAAGAAATGAGTAAATTAAAGCTATAATTTAGCATGGTATTTGTGGAATACCTCTGTACAAAAAGTAAAAGTACATTTGAAGTAAAAATGCAAAATACTGTTATTGATGTTTCTGATAATGTTTTCATGAGGTTGCTCTTATTAAAATGTTATGCAGTAACTGAAGCAGTGGCATTGGCAAGGAGAGGTCTTACAGGTTTGAACCTTCTCTGAAATAATGAGATAGATTGCAACTCCAGTTCCAGGCTGTCTGATTTTACACTAAAGACATGACCACTTCCCTCCATAAATATTGAAAGTGGACAATAGGAAAGCATTTAAAAACAATATGAAGTAGCGTTCAGCCGAAAAATGACATCAAGGAAAAGTGGGATAAATTCATGTCCATTTTAATGAAAGAATGTTGACTGTTGTCCCCAGCTGAGTGCAAGTTATATGCTGTGCCTTGTGAAAAACATCCTTGACCTCAGATTTAAACTACAGCACACTGGTGCACTGAAGATGTAAGCTTGTAATGTGCAGCTAAGGCATTCCTCCTAGAAACAAAGTTGCATGGCATACAACTGTTGAAAAGTAAGCTCCCGTAATTAGGAGGACTCTTCAAATGACAACTTTGACTACTATTTTAAATCTTAAGTACACTCTCTTAATTCACTTACATCTATGTCATTTTCTCCTCCAGTATTCCGTGCTGCCCCCGTGGTCATGGGTGGGGGGGTTCTAACTGTCTTGTCCATGGTTAGGCTATTGTGCAACCAGGAGAGCGTTCCATCAAGGAAAGGTTTAAGCATTGTTCATCATGATGTGCTCATTTATTCACATACTCAATCAATTGCCAAAGCCTTCTGATGATTCAAATCCATACATCTGTCCATCTATCCATTATCAAAGTTGCTAAGTCCAGGACAGGGTCACAGGGGTCAGAGCTCAACCATAGCCATGTCAGACACAAGGCAGAAAGTAACCCTTGGAAGAGGTGCTATGGTTCATATGTATGATTTATTTTATGTTAGTCTATATCAGTAAACACCTGACATAAACTTACCATTTTGTTGCCATGGTAACAGCATTGACTGAGCAGCTAGTTGCTACAATGTAATACTCACTTTGTTTGACCATAATGCAGTATTTCTGGTGAGGGTTGCTTAGGGTTGGGTCCTGCTGTACAACAAATGCTATCGAGGTTTTAAGCTGCAGCTGTGGCCCCTGTCTTTGTGAATTGGGCACATTTTCATTGTGTCTGCAATGGGTTTTTGCTCTTTTTACTATATTTTCTTCCAACATTCCAAGGGCATGTGTATTAGGTTGACTGGTGACTTTAAATTGGCCCCATGTGGGTGTGTGTCATTGTAAGCCTGCGGTGGACTGTTGTCTGTCCAGTGTTGGTTCCCTTGAGAGGCCCCAGCCCCCTATGACCCCCAGTTGGAATGGTGTTATTAATTTTGCCCTGAATATCTCACCGATGCACTGAGATCTCACACTTATATTTCTCATAAATAGAATTGAGATGCAGATGTGTATGCTTTAAGTCAGTAATTAACTAGTTCCCCAAGCCAGCATTTGGAATATGTTTAACTTTCTCTGTGTGTATTGCTAGCTGCATCTTCCATTTAATTGTCCAAAAATGTGAATTGTTTAAAGACCAGATGGGACCAAACATGAGATTTCAGATGATTAAATAGCAATGCCCCTTTATGAAGAGTGTAATTGAATGTAGATATGAGCAGAGCAATGGTTTTTTTTAAGTGGTTCATTATGCTCATACATGTACACTCTGCCACACAGCCTTTCTGGGACCTGCACGAGTAATTAGTAAATCTGTGAGCTTGTTGAAAACGTTTCTGTTGTTGCAGTTAATGAGTGAAAACATTGCCATGCATTAATTCCCTAACATATTTCTTTTATTT